>NC_136986.1:40166869-40369369 GCF_032717465.1 Coenobita brevimanus
CTCTCTTCCTATTTCTCCCATCCTCTCTTCCTATTTCTCCCTTCCTCTCTTCCTATTTCTCCCTCTTCCCATTTCTCACTTCCTCTCCCTTTCCATCCTCTTACTTTTTCTTACTCTTCTTTCCTCTTCTGGCAGCTCAGCACTCTATGACAAGCTTAATGGTGTCCTCAAACTCAGGAAACCATATAAAACGCTGGGTGGTAACCAGATCACCAGATTACGGGGTAGCGTGGTCGATGCTATGGCGCTCCTGCTTTTTATTTATTTATTTATTTTTTTTTTTTGTGCTCGGCTCTGGGCATAGGCTTCCCAGCCTGCACTCAAGGCCCAGTAGTCCTCCTACATACCATACACCTCTGCATGTCACCACTTCGGCGCTAACACCCACCGTCCATATTGAATACATGCTAGGGCTGCATCATACAGGACTGGTGTATTGGTATTAGCGGGGGTATTTTTACGACATATCGGCGGATCATCTGGTAGATCAGGAAAGTCTGCTTTTAGGAAATTCAAATCCTTAAACTGTTCCCTGCCCCAGCCGGGATTTGAATCTGGATCCGGTAGGACTGCAGGCCACCTCTCTACCGATTGAGCCACCGCCTCCCCAACCGGGAAGAGCCACAAATGCGTTGTCCACCCAGGATCCAACCCTCCACACTTTTCACCGCGCCTCGATGTCAAGTGGCGCTATCAACGGCAGTAGGACATTTGGGGGAGGCTGTGGCTGAATCGGTAGAGAGGCGGCCTTCAGTCCTAATGGACCCAGGTTCGAATCCCGGCTTGGGCAGGGAACAGTTTAAGGATTTGAATTTCCTAACAGCAGACTTTCCTGATCAACCAGATGACCCGCCGACATGTCGTAAAAATACCCCCGCTAATACCAACACACCAATCCTGTATGAGACAGCCCTAGCATGTATTCAATATGGACGGTGGGTGTTAGCGCCGAAGTGGTGACATGTGGAGATGTAGGAGGACTACTGGGCCTTGGGATAGGCCGCTGCCCCCGAGAAATAGGCCAAGAAGCCTTTACCCAGAGTCGGACATATAAAAAAAAAAAAATCACTGTCTGGGGTGACTTCAGGGGTGGTTTCTTGCTTGCGGTTGACGGATCTGGCCGCCCTGACAGCAACAACTACCACTGTCTTGTGTTTCACCATCTGTGCCGTGTGTCATGCTGACGAGTGTTCACCAGTGACAATATCCAGGCCTCTCTCTGTCTCTCTCTCCCTCCTAATTATCTGTGTTCCATAAGGAGTGGCTGGGGGAGGTGTGTGTGTGTGTGTGTGAGGGAGAGAGAGAGAGAGAGAGAGAGGGGACGTGAAAATGACGGGGTTGGAAATGGGGATGGGTGAAAAATGGGGCAGAGTGGAGTAGGGAAAAAAACAAACAAAAAAACAGGTTATGTAAGTGTTGAGGACGCTCTCTCTCTCTCTCTCTCTCTCTCTCTCCACTGCATAACAAATAGACATGTTAATTTTTTTCTTTCATTATTTACAAAGAGATTCATTCACTCTATTACCAATAAAAAAAGCAATATACACGAGATACGTGTTTATAAAGCTGATCAGCCATGCAATGAAGAGATGGGAAAGAGTGGCGGAAACTAGGCTGAGAAGAGAAGTGAGGATCTGCGAGGAGCAATTTGGTTTCATGGCAGGGAGAAGTACTATAGACGCCATATTTGCTTTGAGAATGGTGATGGAGAAGTACAGAGAAGGCCAGGAGGAGTTGCATCGTGTGTTTATAGACTTGGAGAAGGCTTATGATAGGGTACCGAGAGAGGAGCTGTGGTACTGAATGAGAGTGTCAGGAGTGGCAGAGAAGTACGAGTACGTGAGGGTGGTGAAGGACATGTACGACGATAGTGTAACAGCAGTGAGATGTGCAGTAGGAATGACTGAGGGTTTCAAGGTGGAGGTGGGATTGCATCAAGGATCGACTTTGAGCCCCTTCTTGTGTGCAATGGTGATGGACAGATTGACAGATGAGATTAGACAGGAGCCTCCGTGGACAATGATGTTTGCGGACGACATTGTGATATGTAGTGAGAGCCGGGAGGAAGCTGAGGCAGAGCTTGAGAGATGGAGATATGCATTGGAGAGAAGGGGAATGAAAGTAAGCAGAAGTAAGACTCAGTACGTGTGTGTAAATGAGAGCGATGACAGGGGAGCCGTGAGGCTGCAAGGTATAGAGGTGGCAAAGGTAGATGAATTCAGTTATATGGGGTCAACTGTACAAAGTAACGGAGAGTGTGGTAGAGAGGTAAAAAAGAGAGTGCAGGCGGGATGGAGTGGGTGGAGAAAGGTGACAGGAGTGATCTGTGACAGAAGGGTCTCTGCAGAAATTAATGGGAAAGTTTGTAAGACTGTAGTAAGGCCAGCCATGTTATACGGAATGGAGACAATACCACTGACAAAAAGACAGGAGGCACAGTTGGAGGTAGCAGAATTGAAGATGTTGGGTTTACACTAGGAGTGACGAGGTTAGACAAAATTAGAAATGAACATATTAGAGGGACAGCACACGTAAGTCAGTTTGGGGACAAAGCTAGAGAGGCGAGACTGAGATGGTTTGGACATGTGCGGAGGAGGGATGAGGAGTAGGCTATGTCGGGAGGAGGATGCTGGAAATGAAGTTACCAGGCAGGAGAAAGAGGGGAAGGCCAAAGAGAAGGTTTATGGATGTAGTGAAGGAGGACATGCGGGTGGTAGGTGTAAGAGAAGAAGATGCAGAAGACAGAGTAAGATGGAGACGGGTGATCCGCTGTGGCGACCCCTAAGAGGAGAGCCGAAAGGAAAAGAATAAGAAGATACACAAGAGGTGTGTGTGTGTGTGTGTGTCCCTCTCTTCGTCTGTCCATTCTGTTTGTGTGTCCCTCTCTCTCTTCACTCTGCCCCCCCCCCCCTCTCTCTCTCTCTACCTCCCTCCCTCTCTCTCTCTCTCTCTCTACCTCCCTCCCTCTCTCTCTCTCTCTCTCTACCTCCCTCCCTCTCTCTCTCTCTCTTTACCTCCCTCCCTCCCTCCCATTTCCATATAGCAGCCTTCACGTCTCTAACATATTAAATCATCCAGTATTCTTTTTTTCACTCTTTTCTTCCCTTTTCCCATAAAATTTCCCCAAAGAATTTCCCAGTGTTTTTGTTAATGTATTTTTGGTGAAGATTTTCGTCATTTTTTGGGGGGGCCAATTTTTCGTTACTTAATGGCGGATTATGATTGTCCTGCGGCTTACTTTTCCATAGCACTTCTTCGTGACTAGCAGCATACTCTAGAATTAGTGCTTCGGCTCTACATTCTTTCCATAGCACTTCTTCGTGACTAGCAACCCCATTCCTCGTAGATCAGTGGAAAGATAAGTATTACGGCTCTACATTCATTCCATAGCACTTCTTCGTGACTAGCAACGTGCTTTAGAATAGGTGCTTCGGCTCTGCATTCTTTCCATAGCACTTCATTGTGACTAGCATCCCATTCCTCATGGATCGGTGGGAGGATAAGACAGTGTTACGGCTCTACATTCTTTCCATAGCACTTCCTCGTGACTAGCAACACACTCTAATAGTACTGCGGCTCTAGATTCTATCCATAGCACTTCTTCGTGACTATCAACATAGTCTAGAATAAGTACTGCGGCTCTACTTACTTTCCATTGCACTTCTTTGTGACTAGCAACATACCCTAGAATACGTGCGTTGGCTCTGCATTCTTTCCATAGCACTTCTTCGTGACTAGCACCATACTCCAGAATGTGCTTCGGCTCTACATTCTTTCCATAGCACTTCTTCGTGACTAGCACCATATTCTTTAAGTATTACGGCTCTACATTCTTTCCAAAGCACTTCTTCGTGACTAGCAGCATACTCTAGAATAAGTGCTTCGGTTCTACATTCTTTCCATAGCACTTCTTCGTGACTAGCACCCCATTCCTCTTGGATCAGTGGGAGGATAAGTGTTACGGCTCTGTATCCTTTCCATAGCACTTCTTCGTGACTAGTACCATATTCTATAAGTATTACGGCTCTACTGTACTTTCTTTCCATAGCACTTCTTCGTGACTAGCAACATACTCCCTGCGGCTCTACATCCTTTCAATAGCTCTTCTTCGTGACTAGCAACACTCTAAAAGTATTCTTGAATATCCTGCGGCTCTACATCCTTTCCATAGGACTTCTTCGTGACTAGCATCGTACTCTAGGATAAGTGCTACGGCTCTTCTTTCTCTCCATACCACTTCTTCGTGACTAGCACTATACTCCAGAATAAATGCTTCGGCTCTACATCCTTTCCATAGCACTTCTTCGTGACTAGCAACACTCTAAAAATACTTCGGCTCTAGATTCTTTCCATAGCACTTCTTCGTGACAAGCAACACATTCTAAAAGTACTGCGGCTCTAGATTCTCTCCATACCAGTAGATTCACTCCATACCACTTCTTCGTGACTAGCAACATACTCTAGAATAAGTACTGCAGCTCTAAATTCTTACCATAGCACTTCTTCGTGACTAGCAGAATACAGAAGCGTTAATTTCTTCTTATAGCTCAGGATTGTAGATGGAAAGATGATGATAATTCGCCTTGTTAAAGTGAAGACTAATTATTCTCTTTCTCTCTCTTTCACACACACACACACACACACACACACACACACCTGTTGTCTGTTCTTGGAAATTTAGTAAAATTTCCGTACCCAGTTTCGAAGTAAATTTAGCCTGCCTTGTGTATTACCTGTTGGAATGTATTATTATTATTATTGTATTATTATTATTATTATTATTATTATTATTGTTATTATTATTATTATTATTATTATTATTATTATTATTATTATTTTTATTATTTATTATTATTATTCTTATTATTATTTTGTAAGTGTCAGCAAGATAATGGAAAAATACCTTATCAAACACGTCACTTCGTTTATATATTTATTTTTCACTGTAATGTCTTTCTTACACCCGCGTTCAAAGGCGACCATCATCCACTCACTTGATGTAGTGCTGCCTACTTCTTCCTTAGCCTTTATCGTTCTTTTTCTGTGCCTCCCCTCCTCTTTTCCTATTTCTCCCATCTTTCCTGTCACTTCTTATTGCTTTTCTTTCCGTTACAGGTGGCTTTACATTGAGTGACAAGCCAAATGGTTTCCTGTAAGCCAAGAAACCATTTACAGCGCTGAGTGGTAACCATATAACCAAACCATACGAGCTCCCTACGTGTCAGCAAGTGGGTTGATGGAGGGTTAGTGCCCCTCCCCGTAAAACAAATAACTCAAAGTCAAATGGCCACCCCTTACGGGATTATGGTGTCTGGCAATAAATAGATAGATAGATAGTTCGCAGTGCAAGAGGTGGTGTATGTTTTGAGAGGCATGCGTGCGTGTCTATTTTAAAAATAACTCGGATAGTATTTATCTGATTTTAACCAAACTTGGTGCGATGGTTGAGAGGAAGCCAGTGAAGAAACCTGTTAATTTTCAGATCAATAGGTCAGAGGTCAAGGTCATATGCTTAGGTCAAACATTAGCAAAATTTAGTAGTTTGTATCTGATATTGACCACACTTAGAGGAAAGGCTGAGGGTCAGGCAAGAATGAAGGGATTAAAGTTTGAGAACGGTCAGTCACGTGTGTGTGTGTGTGTGTGTGTAATTGTTTGTGTATTTGTATGTGTATGTATGTAGCTATGTATGTGTAAGTGCGTCTGTGTATGTGTATATATGTATGTATTTGTATTTGTGTATATATATATGTATGTATATGTATTTGTGTGTTTATATGTATGTATATTTGTGTATGTATGTGTGTACACATACATACACAGTATCTTAGCGTAAAATTGCCAGTTCAGTATCTTAGCGTAAAATTGCCAGTTCAGTATTTTCAATGTTGGGTTGGAACATGAGATTTACACCAGAATATGATGCTAGTCACGAAGAAGTGCTAAGGAGAGGATGCAGAACGATAGCATTGCCTCTGATACTACGGGAAATTACCAGCACAAGGGACTTAAATCTCCACCAACTTAAAATGAATGAACTATAGAAAGATATATAGGAACAGTTTTTTCTCTTCCTTTTTCTTTTTCTTCCTTTTTTTCTTTTTCCTTTTTCTTTTGTCTTTTTTTCTTTTTCATTCTTTTTTTTTCAACCTGTTTTTCTTTTTTCTTTCTTTTTTCCTTTTTCTTTTGTTCTTTTTCTCTTCCTTTTTCTTTTTCCTTCCTTTTTCTTTTTTTCCTTTTTTCTTTTTCTTTTCTTCCTTTTTCTTTTTCTTTTTTCTTCCTTTTTTCTTTCTTCCTTTTCCTTCTTTTTGCCAGGGCTGCACCGTCTTTACAAAATCTTTAGGTTGTGACTGACTGACATGGCCTCCTAAAAAACTTGTGCCATAACGAAAAGACTATAGGGTAAGATGATGGATTTCTTCTTTTATTCTGTTTTTCTTCTTTTTTTCACCTCCCTCTTCTTTTCTTCTTCGTCATTTTCTTCCCCTTCTGCATCTTCTTGTCCTCGGTCTTCCTCTTCTTCATCTCTCTTCCTCCTCTTCATCTCTCTTATTCTTTTCTTGTTCTCCATGTCCTCCTTTTTCTTCTCCATCTTCTTCCTTTTCCTCTTCTCCCCCTCTCTCTCTGTTCTTCTCCCTCTTCCCCTTTTCTTCTTCCCCTCCCTCCTTTTCCTCTCCCTCTTCTTCTTCCCCTCCCTCCTCTTCCTCTCCCTTCTCTTCTTCTTCTTCCTCTCCCTCCACTTCTTCTTCCTCCTCTCCCTCCACTTCTTCTTCCTCTCCCTCCTCTTCTTCTTCCCCTCCCTCCTCTTCCTCTCCCTCCACTTCTTCCTCTCCCTATTGTTTTACCTCTCCCTCCTCTTCTGTTTCTTCCTCTTCCTTTCCCTCTTCTGTTTCTTCCTCTTCCTTTCCCTCTTCTGTTTCTTCCTCTTCCTTTCCCTCTGTTTCTTCCTCTCCCTCTTTTGGTCTTCCTCTCCCCCTTCTTCTTCCTCCTCTTCCCCTCCCTCTTTTTCTTCCTCTCCCTGTATTACTTCCTCTCCCTCGTCGTCGTCTTCCTGTCCCTCTTCTTCTTCTTCCCGTCCCTCTTCTTCTTCTTCCGCTCTTTCCCTTCTTCCGCTCTTTCCCTTCTTCCTCTTCCTCCATTTCTTTCCCTTCCTCTTCTACTTCATCTTCCTCTCCCCCTGTTTCTTCCTCTCCCGCGTCGTCCCCCCCATCATCATCTTCCTCACCATCATCATCCTCACCATTATCATCTTCCTCACCATCATCATCATCATCATCTTCCTCACCATCACCATCATCATCTTCCTCACCATCACCATCATCATCTTCCTCACCATCATCATCACCATCACCATCATCCTCACCATCACCATCATCCTCACCATCACCATCATCGTCTTCCTCACCATCATCATTTTCCTCTTCTCCCTCTTCTTCGCTTACTTCTTCCTGTAATCCGTCGGCCTTCAAAATTTCCTTTGTTTGCTTTATGTATTTACTTAGAAACGATTATGTTGACAGAAAACGTTCTCCCTCTCTCTCTCTCTGTTTCTTCCCTCTTCCTCCTGCTCTTCTTCCTTCTATTCTTTATTCATTCATCTCTCCCTCTCTCCTTCCTTCTTGTTTCCTCATCCTACGTCATTTCTCACCTCTCTCTCTCTCTCTCTCTGATACAGCACAGTCAAATCGCTAACATCTCTCTCTCTCTCTCTCTAATACAGCACAGTCAGATCGCTAACATCTCTCTCTCTCTCTCTCTAATACAGCACAGTCAGATCGCTAACATCTCTCTCTCTCTCTCTCTAATACAGCACAGTCAGATCGCTAACATCTCTCTCTCCATCTGTCTGTCTCAAAATAACACAGCACAAGCAAATAGTTAACATTTTCTCTCTCACTCAGTTTAACAGCCCAAGCAAATAGTTAACATTCTCTCTCTCTCTAATACAGCACAAGCAAATGGCCGACACACTCTCTCTCTGCTTGTCTCAGTATAACAGCACAAGCAACTCACACACACACACACACACACACACACACACACACACACACACACACACACACACACACACACACACACACACACACACACACACACACACACACACACACACACACACACACACCACCTACTTCATGGAATTGAGTAAGTTGGTTATTATTCAAGACACAATACCTGATCGCCTCGTTAGGTCTGTGTGGTTTGTGTATCTATGTAACTACTTCATTCCATCCTCCCTCCATCCTTTCCTCCCTCCCTTAACTTCTCCCCCCCCTCCATCCTTTCCTCCCTCCCTTAACTTCTCCCCCCCCCCTCCATCCTTCCCTCCCTTCCTCCATCCCTCCTTCTCTCTCATAACTTCTCTCTCCCTCCCTCCATCCTTCCGTCTCTTCCTTCCCCTTCCTCGTCACTCCTTACTCTTTTTATTTATCCATTGTTTCTCTCTCTCTCTCTCTCTTTCCCTCTCTACATACGGTACATGTCATCTCCCATTTACTGTCAGTCTTTTTACTCTCTCTCTCTCCTTCCGTGAGAAAGCCACATAAGCTGCTGATCAAGGAATGGTATATATGAAGGTGAGTCAGGCAGGAGAGAGAGAGAGAGAGAGAGAGAAGGAAGGGACCCAGGAACGTTTGGATCGAGGTGAAGGTTACGAGGGATTGAGGGAGGGAGGAGAGGAGAGAGGGAGGGAAGGAGGGAGGAGAGGAGAGACGGATGGCGGAAGAATGAAGGGAGGGAGGGAGGGAGGCAAGGAGAGAGAAAGAGAATAGTAGTAGTAATAATAATAATAATAAATAATAAAAATAATAATAATAATAATAATAACAGAATCGGGTTATTATATAGGCAAATTAATATGGTGAATCTCGCCGCCCAGCATTTGTGTCGCAGGCAGCCTCGTACCGCCAAACAGCTTCCTTTCTCCTCTGATTCACGTCCCGATGACCTAAAAATGAGTCATGTTTGGAAATCCCCGTTGTACACTGAGGGATATGATGATGTATGAATTATTTCCTTCCTATTATTATTATTATTATTTCCTTGCTATTATTTATTATTATTATTTTTATATCCTTGCTATTTATTATTATTATAATTATTATTATTATTATTATTATTATTACTACTACTACTACTGCTGCTACAACTACTACCATACAAAGCACTAGGAGAAAATTAATGCACTGAGGTGGTTTGGTCATGTGGAGGGGATGGAAAATGAGAGACTAACGAGGAGTGTGTCAGGTGGAGAGGGAGAGACCGAGGATGAGATGGAAGGATGATTTATGAACATTTCCTTGCTATTATTATTATTATTATTATTATTATACAGAGCGCTAGAAGTGTATTGAGGTGGTTTGGCCATGTGGAGAGGATGGAGTGAGAGACTAACGAGGAGAGTGAGTGAAGTTGAGAGGAGACCGAGGATGAAATGGAGGGATGATTTATGATTATTTTCTTGCTATTATTATTATTTACTATTATTATTATTATTATACAAGCGTTAGGAGAAATGGATTCAGGTGGTTTGGCCATGTGGAGAGGATGGAGAATGAGACTAACGAGGAGAGTGAGTGAGGTGGAGAGGGGGAGACCGAGGATGAGATGGAGGTATGGAGTGGTGTAAGAGAGGGGGTGTAAGCTGGAAGAAGGGCAGCGAAATGGCAGAGGATAGGGCGACATGGAGGTGATTTGTTTTTGGCCACCCCTTACAGCAGTGGTTTCCAACCTTTTCTAAATCTCGTCCCCCCTCACTGAATGACACGTTCCCTGCACCCCTCTTCCTCAAATACTGTATTTTACTGGCATAGTTGGCACGTGTCAATAAATATCATAGATTCTTAATCTTTGACATTGTTTATATATTCAGATAACTAGATTTCTTATTCTTATCTGAAATATTTTCTCCATATTCAAAAATTACTGAATTCCATCATAATTCATAGTTTTCAAATATAATTACCCTCTTTACCAACCTTTCGTCCCCCCCCAGGCAGCCCTTCGTGCCCCCCTAGGGGGACGCGCTCCACAGGTTGGAAATCACTGACTTACGGGATAGAGGCGCTTGGCTATTGATCGATATTTATTATTATCAGTATTATTATGACCAGTACACACCTACTACCGCTACTACCACTACTGCTACTACTACTACTACAACTGCTATTGCTACTACAACTGCTACTACTACTACCACCACCACCACTACTTTTACTGTTATCGCTATTTCCTCCTCCTCATCACCACCACCTTCATCACAATCATCACCACCACCTTCATCACATCACCACCACCTTCATCACAATCATCATCACCACCACCTTCATCACAATCATCACCACCACCACCTTCATCACAATCATCATCATCACCACCTTCATCACAATCATCATCACCACCACCATCATTATCATCACCATCTTCATCATCATCACCACCACCACCACCATCATCACCACCACCACCATCATCACCACCACCACCACCATCATCACCACCACCACCACCACCACCACCATCATCACCACCACCACCATCACCACCATCATCATCATCACCACCACCACCTTCATCACCATCATCATCACCACCACCTTCATCATCATCATCATCGTCATCATGACCACCACCACCACCATCATCATCATCATCATCATCATCATCACCACCACCACCACCACCATCACCACCACCATCATCATCACCACCACCACCACCACCATCACCATCACCACCACCATCACCACCACCACCATCTCCACCTCCATCATCATCATTTTCTTCTTTTTAATATACAAGTTAGATACCGGTATTTTTTATTGTCTGTTGTTTTTGTTCTTGTTTTTTCTCGTTGTTTTGTTCTTGTTTTTTCTCGTGTGGTGCAATAACTGTGTGGGTTACGTCCATAATCTACCATTTCCGTTTCTACTCTCGAGGTGTGTGTGTGTGTGTGTGTGTGTGTGTGTGTGTGTGTGTGTGTGTGTGTGTACGTACAGCTGTGACAATGAGTGTGTATGTATATTAGTTGTGTGTGTGTGTGTGTAGCCGTGATAATATGGTTGTGTGTGTGTGTGTGTGTATGTTTATTAGTTTGTGTGTGTGTGTGAACGTACAGGTGTGATAATATGGGTGTGTGTATTT
Source organism: Coenobita brevimanus (assembly GCF_032717465.1). Taxonomy (NCBI): domain Eukaryota; kingdom Metazoa; phylum Arthropoda; class Malacostraca; order Decapoda; family Coenobitidae; genus Coenobita; species Coenobita brevimanus. The sequence continues at coordinate 40,178,012 of NC_136986.1, forward strand.
GTTTATTAGTTGTGTGTGTGTGTGTGTGTGTGTGTGTGTGTGTGAACGTACAGGTGGGATAATATGGGTGTGTGTATTTGTTTATTAGTTGTGTGTGTGTGTGTGTATTTATGAACTGTGGGCATGTACAGCTGTGATAATATGGGTGTGTGTGTGTTTATTAGTTGTGTGTGTGTACATGTAAGTTTCGTGTGTGTACGTATGAGCTGTGTATTATGACGTCACTTCCGGTAACATAATTGGCCGATCCCAGGACTTCCCTTCAACTCACCAGTCATTCACTCTCTCTCTTTAATTCTCTCACTTTTTCTTTGACATTCTTAACCATTCTATCTCTCTCTCTCTCTCTCCCCCTCCCTCCCTCCTTCCCTCTCTCCCCGTCCGTCTGTCTGTCTGTTTCCATATGCACTTGATGTCATTAATTATTCGTTTCAGTAATTGCTCTCTCTCTCTCGCGCGCACACACACACACACACACACACACACACACACACACAACTAATAAACAAATAAACACACCCATATTATCACAGCAGTACACACACACACACACACACACAATTGATATTCTTAGTACTGTGAATGTTTTTCCTCCTTTCTTAACCTTAATAAATTTCCAGGAAAACCCTTCTTTTGCTCCCCAGAAGTCCATCATCATCATTGTCATCACTATTACCACCACCACCACCCTCTTCTCATCATCATCACCACCACCACCACCACCACCATCTTTTCCTCCATATCGCCACCACCACCACCACCACCATCTTCTTTTCCTCCATATCGCCAACACCACCATTACCCTCTTCTTTTCCACCTCACCATCACCACCACCACCCTCTTCTCATCATCATCACCACCACCACCACCACCCCTCTTCTTTTCCTTCTCTTCACCACCACCACCCTCTTCTTTTCCTCCCCTTCACCACCACCACCACCACGTCCTCCTCCTCATCTCTTCCTCTTTCCCAGTATAATTATTGATATGGGCTAACGTATATATTATTCTTTATTCACAAAATTCCTTCATATAGCCTTGTGCAATTCATACATCTGTCTCTTTCTATTCTCTTTCTTGAAATCCTCGTCCCTTTCAATTTTCTTTTTCTTTCTATTCTCTCTCTCTCTCTTTAAATCTTCGTCCCTTTCAATTTCCTTTTTCTTCTTTCTATTCTCTCTTTAAATCCTCGTCTCTTTCAATTTCCTTTTTCCCCTTTTTCCATTCTTTGACACACCCACACAACTAATAAACAAACACACAACAATATTATCACAGCTGTACGTACACACACACGCGCACACACACACACACACACACACACACACACACACACACACACACACACACACACACACACAATTGAGATTTTGTACTGTGAATGTTTTTCCTCCTTTCTTATTTTTATAAATTTCCAGGAAAACCCTTCTTTTGCTCCCCAGAAGTCTATAATCATCATCATCACCACCACTATCACCACCACCACCCTCCATATCGCCACCACCACCACTACCATCTTCTTTTCCTCCTCCTCCATCAACACCACCCGCCACCACCCTCTTCTCCTCCTCCTCTTCATCATCAGCATCAGCATCACCACCACTACCAGCACCTCCTCCTCTTCCTCACCACCACTATCACCACCTCCTCCTGCTCACCACCACCACCCTCTTATCACCATCACCGCCACCACCACCTTCTTTTCCTCTATCGACCACCACCACCCTCATCTTTTCCTCCTCCCCACCACCACCACCCTCATCTTTTCCTCCTCCCCACCACCACCATCCTCCTCCACCTCATCACCACCACCACCACCCTCCTCCACCTCATCACCACCACCATCCTCTTCTCCACCTCATCACCACCACCACCCTCCTCTTCTCCACCTCATCACCACCACCACCCTCCTCTTCTCCACCTCATCACCACCACCACCCTCTTCTCCACCTCATGACCACCACCACCCTCTTCTCCACCTCATCACCACCACCACCACCCTCTTCACCTCATCACCACCACCACCCTCTTCTCCACCTCCTCACCACCACCACCACCCTCTTCTTCACCTCCTCCTCATAATCACCACCGCCACCTTTTCCTCCTCACCACGACCACAACCCTCTTCTTTTCCTCCTCCTCCTCCTCACCACCACCACCCTCTTCTCCTCCGCCTCATCATCACCACCACCACCTCCTCCTATTCTCCTCCTCCTCCTCACCACCACAACCACACTCTTCTTTTCCTCCTCCTCCTCACCACCACAACCACACTCTTCTTTTCCTCCTCCTCCTCACCACCACAACCACACTCTTCTTTTCCTCCTCCTCCTCACCACCACAACCACACTCTTTTCCTCATCATCATCATCATCTCACTTCCTCCTCCCCAGTATAAGTATTGATATGGGCTAACGTATATATTATTTATTCACAAAATTCCTTCATACAGTGCTGTTCATACACCTCTTTGTTGTCTTTGTTCTCTCTCTCTCTCTCTAAATCCTCGTCTCTTTCAATTTCCTTTTTCCCCTTTCCTATCCTTTGACACACACACACACACACACACTGTAATATATGCAGCAAGGCCTTTGTGTGATTTAACGAGTTCCTACACTGGTTAGGCGGTGGCGTCGAACCCGGGATCAAATTCACCAACGAACTAAACGAATTTCCCTTCAAGTGGGCGCCCGGATCGTTAGTGGGGGCCGGTCGGAGTGACAGCCCTGCCAAAGTTTTATTCCCTAAGTGATTTTTTTGCCATTCTTTTTATAATGCTACTAAGGGGAGGTAGTCTGGTCATCTGCCCTTATATGTATTAGCTATTTATTATTATTATTATTATTACTTATTATTACTACTGTCAAGAGTGAGAGCAGTGGAAATGAGTTATTTAAGAGGAGCCTGTGGAGTCACATGGAGAGACAGGCTGACGAGTGAGGATATAAAGGAGCGTTGTGGTGTGGATGAGGATGTGATAGGAAGTGTTATGAGGAACACACTGAGGTGGTTTGGCCATGTGGAGAGGATGGAGGGTGAAAGACTGACGAAGAGAGTGTGAGTGAGGTGGAGGGGGAAAGAGGGAGGGGGAGGCCGAGGATGAGATGGAGAGATGGGGTGGAGAGGTATATGAGAGAGGGGGGTGTGAGTTGGGAGCAGGGGAGTGAAATGGCGGGGGACAGGGCGACTTGGAGGCGATTTGTTTGTGGCCACCCCAAACGGGATTGAGGCGTCTGGCAATAGATAGATAGATAGATAGATTACTACTGTCTTTCTTATTATTATTAGTTTTATTATTATTATTATTATTATTATATCTTTTGTTCCTCCCACCCTTGTCTTTAATAATGGGACTGATTAGTCTAGCCCCGGGCCCCTACCCTCCTGTTGGTGCATAGAAGGGATTGGATAGATGGATGGATGGATGGATAGGCAGAAAGACTGATGGATGGATGGTTGGGTGAATGATATAGATAGATGGGTGGATGGATGAATAGATACATAGATGGATGATAGATGGATGGATGATAGATGAATGGACAGATGATAGATGGATGGATAGATAGATGGTTGATTTTCTTTCCCCTATTGTCACTAATTCCTTCACTGTTGACTCTCTCTCTCTCTCTCTTTCTCCAGGGAATGTTTCTTATAACTTTTTGAGTTACATACATGTCCATATAGATACAGCCAGACAGACCGATAAATAAGATAGACCAGTGATTCCCATTCTTCATCCCATTACCTATTTACCTACGTCATCGTCTGCCCCATTATCTTGTGTAAATAGAGGTTATACGATTCAGAAGAATTGATGTGGGTTATTGAAAAAATGGTATGCTGAATTGATCTTGTTTTCTCTATAGTCTTAGTTTTACCGTGAAATTACTATGGCAGGTTGTGTAGAAACGAACATTTTAGCGTTTTGATGACTAAATCATACAGCGATGTGAATTATATAGACCATACTCTTATTAATGAAATTTCTGAAAGACTTAACTATCCGGGGGGGGGGGGACGTGTACTGCCAAGACAGAGCCGAGTACTTCTTTACGCAATTTAACTCGCTCGGTGGTGTTCGGCAATGCACGTTTATCATCTACCAAACAGTGTGTTGCAAAGTTTTGTTTTGTCAACTATAGGCAAGAAAAAGCATGCTTAGCAGCAGTATGTAAAGGTGAACGGATGCAACTGCAAGAAAGCACTGTTGGCAACAAGAGGATAGGCTGGCAACATAATTGCCCAAGAATTTACCGAAATAATTTCCTGAACTTCCATTCTGGGTATCGAGTTCCATCTCGGTTTCAAGAAGGATTCTTTTGCAGGATCTGCATCTTCTGTGCTGATGCAAAGCAACATGAAGGTTGAATCCATAGACAGCGGCTAGATGCCAAGTCTGCTCAAAAGTATTTTTCTCCATTGGAATCCTGACAGCAAGATGACACAGTGTTATCACTGAAGAAACTCTTCACACTTTTTCCCCCCACAGAATTGTTCAGTTCATTAAACTTTACTAGGTTGTTTATACTGACCCATCTTTCCAGGGGATACTCTAATGATATGTAGACAGCTTCTCGTAAACGTAAATAGAGTACTTTCCCCCTGGGGTAGAAAGATTAAACTTATTCAGTTCTGAGAATAAGTTAGTCTTGTAATACTCTTGTGGCCGCCTCAGCCAACGATGCCACCTCCAATTTGCAGACATCTTTAGTATGTTTCAAAATTGTTCTTTCAAGTTCTAAAAAGGCAAGTAAAAAGTAAATAGCATCCTAAATTTGACGTGAAATACTCAGAATTCTATAGTTCAAAATTTCTGTAGTTTGCAGGTTGGTGGTGTTGGGAATTTTCATAGGTATTATAATTATGAACGTCTTTATCACCATCCCTCCATTACGTACATCAAAATATTCAAATTACCCTTCATTCCGATTATTTCTCCTTTAAATCTCTACCTTAAGACGGTTTTATTAATTTTAGGGGAGATTTAGGGACTGGAGGGGTTTGATAGCGCCTCCCTTAACCCCTCCACTGCCACAGAGCTCCTATATATGCTGAGGAAAACCGTCTGGGCATGGCAAGGGTGGGGAACGTAAGTCTGGCAAACGTTTGTGTTCTGGTCTCGTGTGAACGTTTTGGTGTATTTGTTATTTAGTAAAGAAATATGAGACGACTTGTGTGTGTGTGTGTGTGTGCGCGTGCAAACTTGATTCTCTCTACGCAATATGTGATAAACCTGAATTATACTCTCTCTCTCTCTCAGCATTTATATTTATCGTACTTAAACAGTAAACAAACAAATATATAAATCCATACATCGTTTATCTTATTTCCAAACATTATCCGGATTTATATTTATCACAATTTACTAGGTATGTAAAAAAAAATAAATTTATAGTTTTAGCTCAATCTGAAACATGAACCCGGTGGATTGCAGGCTGAAGTTACCCTCCTCCACCATCCACCATTCGGGAGATAGGGTGGTGAGGGACGTTTGAATAACCCGGCAGTGGAGCAGATCGGTTATATCAGTGTCCAGTGTCACCACGTACAGGCGTCCTCGAGCAACGTATGATATCTGTATTGTATTCATTTCCACGTATTCACAATAACAATCATAATTTATTCACTATTCACTATGTAATGCTGTTCAATTGTATACCAGATCATTTATTCCTTTTCAAACGCCTATCACGCTGTCTGGAATGTTAGTCTATTATTATTATTATTCACCTTATCATTCACTTTATTTATTAGCTTGTTCGTTATTCATTATGTATGGGAATGGTTAAAGTTATCTCGCACGCGTGGCCTTTATCAACACTTATTTAATGTATCCGTTACGAGAGAGAGAGAAAGCGAGAGAGAGAGAGAGAAATTGTGAATCTGTGGTCATTTACCTTTCAAATCATCCTCTCGTACTTTTATCAGTAATATTGTTCATATTTATTACGTATGGAAAGGAACGTAAAAATATTATACATTGCACTTTATCGTGTTAATTTTTTCATAGGCTTCTGGTAATATTATCTCATTAAATATATAGATTATCTTTCTACAATCATCTTCACCTGCCAATTTCGTTGCTATGGTAACGGCCATCCATCTGTAGAATATATGGAGGTTTGCCGAAAGATACAAGTGGACTGCGTTTGTTTCTTGTTACTCAATTTCTCTTATTTATCTGGCAGTTTCCCGCTTTTATAATATGCAGAGAAGATAAATATATGTCCTACCTTTATGCCTGTTAGCGGGGTTTGGAAGAGGAGAGGAGAGGGAAGGAGTGAACGTGAACTTTGAAACAAGGGTAGTGTGACAGTGAGAGAGGAGGGAGAGAGAGAGAGAGAGGGAGAGCGCGCCAAGAATCGGAAAACATGTCGTACCGCGCGGGACCACTTCATCCTCATTATTATTATTATTGTTATTACTTATTTTTTTTTTCTTATCGTATATTACTCTAAATGAGGCCTCGTAACAATACCTACTTAGCGATTTATTTTGATTATACCTTAGCGTACCGCGCAGCACCATAGCATTATTTTGAGTATTCATCTTTTCCATCTTATAGTACTTTTATGAAGGTATCGGAACACTTGCTCGTTTGCGATTTATTTTGCATATTACACCTTAACATTCTCTTGTGTAACACTAATTCTCCTCTCTCTCTCTCACTCACTCACTCATTTACATCACTAGCACAAGCGTATACTGAGGTGTAACGATGCAGAATAAATCACTTAGGAAAAGGTATTACGTAATTTCCTAAAGTTGTGTGTTTTTGGCGCGGGAATCGGAGCGTCTGGCAGCCCCGTCGCGTGCCATTCACGTCAAATTTGCAAGTACCGTAACAATTGTCCCTAAGCGATTTATTCTGTATATTAGATTGAATTATTATATGCATTAATAATGAAATTCAAAATCTAAATACTCTTCGGCCCTAGTCCCTGACACCTTTACCTCAGCGATTTATTTTGCTTATTACACTTTGTCCGCTGCGCCATATAAATCCTTCTGAACATCTTTTCCTCAGCGATTTATGTTGCTTATTACATATTTTTGTCCTCTGTGCCATATAAATCCTTCTAAACATCTTTTCCTCAGCGATTTATTTTGCTTTTACATAAGGTGACCAGAGTCCCGTTTTTAGGCTGGACAGTCCCGCTTTTTTGGCGTCTGTTCCGCATTTTAAATTGAGACTAAAATGTCCCGCTTTTTTAAGAAAGTATCTTAAATGTCCCGCTTTTAGAAAATTGCTGTTACATTAGATATAAAATGACCTCCTTTTATGAAATTAGGATGAATCTGCAGAATTATGCATAATCCAAACCAAATGAAATACCGAATTGTTAATAATGTAATACTCACTAACCGGTAACTTTGGTCGGTCCATTCACCGTACAGGACGTATGTTCGCATTGTTCGTTTGAGACGTTAGTGTTTGATTAGCAGCCTCACGGTGGGGTGCAACGCTATATATATATATATATATATATATATATATATATATATATATATATATATATATTAGATAGATAGATACGTGATAATGTCCCGCTTTTGGCTCCAGTAAATCTGGTCACCTGATTATTTCATCTTTTGTCCTCTGTGCTATATAAATCCTAAACACCTTTTCCCCAGCGATTTATTTTGCTTCTTACACCTTTTTGTTTTTGGTACGTGGGGGCACTCACTATCCACTCACTCAATGTAGTGCTGCTCTCGGGTGTCTGCCCTGTCCTCTCCACCATCCTTCTTTCCTTCCATCTTCTGTCGTTCTTTCCTTCATTCTTTCCTTGTCCTTCTGCCTGCAGGTGACTTTACACTCCCTCTTCTGTCTTTCATTCCTTCATTCTTTCCTCTTCCTTCTGCCTGTGGGTGACTCTACACTGAGTGACAAGCCAGATGGTTTCCTGTACACCAGGAAACCATTTACTTCGCTGGATGGTAACCATATAACCAAATTTTGGCACCTGGTGGTTAAGTGGGTATTATTACGCTCCAGTTGGATTGAGCCGGTGAAGGTTTATATCCAAGGGGTGGTTGGGGTTGATTGCTCATGTAATGCCACTCAGGGATGAGTGAGGCTGGTCACTCTCATCTTAAATGTCGAGACCAACTGCTTAGCCCCAGGCTCCTATGCTCCTCTTGGGGCAGTGTAGGATTGGATGATGGATGGACGGATGGATTCTCCCCAGATATACCGTTTTTGTTTTTTATGTGGATTTTCCTTCAAATTAATATTGTTGCATGTAAGTTTAGAGTAGCATAACTCCCCAAATGGGTGGACTTTCCCAGAGTCCAGGAACGTAACCCCCAGTATTACTATTGTTTCTTATGGGAAAATTATGTTTAAGAAAACGCATTTTTAACTAACGCGACCTCTCCAGGAACTTAACCCTGGCTTTATTTGAGAGGTTATTGTATTGGGTGTCAGGAAGAGACATAGGCTGAATTTTGTACACTTGTTTAAATTTTACTGTAATCTCTCTTTTCCGGACATCCATTATCCAAACAATCCATTATCCAGATGCTGTGATCTGGCTGTTCAGAACCATTATTCATACATTTTTCCTTTATATCTGGACAGAATACTTGCGTCTGGGGTGGAAATTATGGCAGAGTGAACATATTTGCCCGGCTGGGCCAGTTTTTCATGTTTATTTTCATGGTACTTTTGGGTGTTGCCCTTCAGTGGTGATTGCTTTTCCTTGGTTGATGGGTCTGCGTGACCATGGTAATTGCTTGGCTGTGGTATACTGTGTAGGTCTGCATGACCAGATAGAATAGTGTAAAACACAAGGTCTAAGTGTTGTTCAGTGTACTGCAGTGGCCTTTTACAATGGCTTTCAAAGAGGGTATGTACGAAGGGGAGACAAGGGAGAAGTCCATGATCCACTATCTAAACATGCCTTTGGCTTAGTTGTGTTGGATAATTGAGGGATTACTTGAATACTTCTTCGTTTGAGGATATTTCCAACAAGTGTTGCTAGCAATGCCATATTATATCCATGTTTCCATTACATTATTGTATGGCTGGCGGCACCTGCAGGACACTACCACCACTTTCAAACTGACAGTGGTAGTGGTAACATCATATCGTTTATTGTGTCGTTTATAAAGGCACCAATATGCTTACATGCATTGGCCTTTAATACCTAATGGTGGCTTTGGTGTATAGTACTGTATACAGGTTTGGTATATTGGTATTAGCCAGTGGCGTCACCAGGGGGGGGCTAGGGGGGCTTAGCCCCCCAAATCAAGGACTCAGCCCCCAAAAAATTGCAGCCCCCCAAAATAATAATAATAAAAAATCACCACCTTAAATAGTATGCTTGCAGTTCGGCATTGACCCACCTAGCAAAACCCCCAACCCCCTACCGCCAATCCACTTTTATTCGTGCATCCATATTAGTTTAATACAGTATTATTTATAGTTATGTAATGTGATCAGTTATTCACAATTTACGTAAACCTATGACTCAAATCATAAGTTATAATATATTAGTTGCCCATATACTTTTTCCAAGCTTGGTTTTCATTTAAATATATTTATTGCACAAAGAATGTAAGATTGTATTTCATTTATCAGACTTATTATATATTTACAATATATAATATGGTTATTTTAATCACGGAACTTTAAAATTGGATTATGCAGTCAAAAATATCTGATCTATGCAATTTTTCACAAATTCGAATGTTCAGAGTATCGTAACTCGGAATGTTTGTTTACATTGATAAGTGTCTGTGAACTGTGGCTAAATCCTGTGTTGTTTTCGGTTTTATTTGAATGTATTGGTTTCAGTGGCTGTATAGACGTTACTACGTTCCGGTATATTGCTAGCCACCTCACTTTACCTGTTCGTTTTTGTTTTTACAGATATGAGATCTAGCCTATACTCTGTACAAAGAGTCAGCAGTACTTGGTTCAGTCGACACTCGACTGTCGGAACTGAATGTCATTTCCCTTTTATAGGCTATTCTACAATAATATATTTGCAGATATCAGCCAGCAGCCACTCAAGTGATGAAAAGGTCATCTAAAAATCTTCAGGGACAGGGTGACATAAGGAAATTTTTTCGCACCCGCACCTCCAAAGATGACTCAGATGAGTGCCAAGAAAAAGTGGCTGTTATTGGGAATGAGGTGCCAGAAGCAACCCCAGATAACCCCAAAGCTGAACCCATTCAGACATGTGTAAGTAGCCCTATATCAAACTTTTTCAGTAGTCATTTTATGAAGCTTAGGCCAGGATTTTTATCATTGATTTATTTTTAAATTGGTTAGGCCTAGGCTATTTCTCATTGTTGCAAATATATTGTCCTAAACGTACAGAGTGGGAAAGTAGGCTAAAACTCACTCTCTCTCATTCTCTCTCTGTAAAATTTATATTTTCTCATTTTTTTAGCCACCGCCCAGCACAAGTGATAACCTTGATATACCTGCTGAAGAACCGGCACGAGATCTATTTTATAATTTTTGTTTTATTGTGGATGTCTTTGTTTTCCTCTCACAGTACCGGTAATGGAAGATAAATCTTGGCAATTATATCTATATGGATTGAATAAAGAGCTTCTTTGATATATCAAATTTTATATGGTAAGACTAAGAAACCGTTTTGATACCACATAATACTAGCAATTGAAGAAAAACTATTATCTGAAAAAAAGCTTTATACATTTACCTTGTACACATTATATCATAAGGTTTACTGATACCTGGTAATAGGCCCATTAATATTCTTGTGTCCTATAAGTTTCTTATTAATATTCTGTGAGACCTTATTTTACTTTTTCTTCATCCATAGGCCTCAAAAATTCCCCTAAAACTGCTCAATTTCCGAAAAATTTTCCGGGGGGCTTACAGCGTCCCCCCCCCTTCTACCTACACCAGGGCTACAGCCCCCCCAAAATCTGACCCCTGGTGACGCCACTGGTATTAGCAGGAGTGTTTTTATGATGTCACTGCATCGACACAGCCTACTGTCCATATTGAATACATGCCAGCACTGTCTCATACAGGACTGGCGTACTGTATTGGTATTAGCAGACTTGGACACTAACACCGTCTGTATTGAATACATACTATGGCTTTCTCATACAGGACATATGTATCGGTATCAGCAGGGGTGTATTACGACATGTCCCTGGATTTTACGGTAGTCAGGAATCAAACCTGCATCCATTAGAACAGTGGATCCCCTCCCTAGCAACTTGGCCACCACCTTCTCATTTGGACATTGATAAGCGGATCTTTCTGTCAGATTTTTTCTTGGTCTCCGGACCCTACCTTACCTCATCCTTAGGTGGGAAAAGGGATGATGATGATGATGGGACTGATGTTTGATTTAGCCTTGAATGATAATAGTTAAGGTTAATGGGATGGTAATGTGGGAAAGGGGTTGAGGTGATAATGATGGTGATGATGATGAAGAGATAAGGTTATTTTGATGGTAATATGGGAAAGAGGTTGGGGTGATGACAGTAGTGGTAATGATGACGATGATGAATTGAGTGTAACATGCGTTGTCACAGTTATTAATGATTACCAGCTCTTTCAGATGTGCAAGTGAAGGGGTGGAAGCCTGATGTTCAAGTGGGGGAGGCGCTACAACCAGAAATGGCCCAGAGGCGTTCAAGTCCAGGGGGTCGTTTTGCCGTCTTTCATCGACAAGCAGTACGCCACAATCAGGCATCAGCAGGGAGATGGCAGAAGTTCTCTTCATCCGATGGGACTGGAACACTGGGACAACTTTATTGCTGTCGTGGTTCCATGCTGTTCAGTGAGCCTTAGTTTTGAGGTGGGAGTGAGTGTCCTTGGTTACTAGTCAAAGGCACGACTGTCCTGTATTGGTGTTGTGTATAGAGTGAAGGGAACAGAAGCATGGTGGTGATAATAGTAGTATAAATGAGAGAAATAGTGTAAAAATTGAAATGTGATGATAGTGATTGATGATGATGATGATGATGATGATAGTATAAGTGGAAGAATTAGAGAGGAAAAATTGAAACATGATGATAATGATTGATGATGGTGATGGTGGTGGTGGTGGTGGTGATAGTATAAGTGGAAGAATTAGAGAGGAAAAATTGAAACATGATGATAATGATTGATGATGGTAATGGTGGTGGTGGTGATGATGATAGTGTAAGTGGAAGAATTAGAGAGGAAAAATTGAAACATGATGGTGATGATTGATGATGGTGGTGGTGGTGATGATGATGATGATGATGATGATGATGATGATGATGATAATAATAATACTAGTGTAAATGGAAGAATTATATAGAGAGGAAAAATTGAAACGTGATGATAGTGAATGATGATGGTGATGATAGTAGTTTAAGTGGGAGAATTATATCGTGAGGAAAAACTGAAACATCATGAGTGTAATTGATGATGATCATGATAGTAGTATAAATGGAAAAGTTGTATAGAGTGGATAAATTGAAACAGAAACATGATGATAGTGATTGATGATGGTGGTGGTGGTGATGATGATTACACAGGAAAGCAAACAGCAACAGACCTTATGGTCCTTTCGAGGCTGCTTGTTAGAGAAAACTATGACTACAAGATCTAACTCTACATGTTGAAGGATAAGGATAGTAAAGCAAGAAGGCTCCCCCCGCCACCAAACCCTCCAGGAAAAAGTGAGGAAAACCACCATGCAGCATGGAAAAACTGACATGGAAATTTTATAGGAAACACTGGAAAGGAAAAGTCACATTCTATAATACTTTATCTATAAGCTACCCGATAGAGTAACCTGAAAGAGAAAGTAAACAAATAAAATAATAGTTACGACATGACATTATAAACCGGTTACATTGAGTTAATGGGAAGTCTGTGGACATAACGTGGAAGCTACACACTGCACAGTGTGGATCTTTAGGGGTGGTGCGGCAGCCTTGCCTGGCGCTTTTAAGGTAGGCAGCAGTCAATCAGGCACTAGCTCCATTCACTCCACTGAGACAGGGAACTCTCCCATATGGGACAAGTACACAAGTTTCATCCTGAAGCAGTGACCCCTGGTACATTTAAAAAATCCCGATGGTGGTCACTTGACTAACATGGACCCTTAGTGATCCACAGCCCATCACAGGTCAAAAGTAAGAGTAGTGACCGTTAACTCGGGGTTATCTGTGCAGATCCTAATCTGCACTTATATTGCTTTCTTTGCACCGAATAAATTGAAAATGTATAATATCGTGACGCAACACTATGTACGGGTACATTGTTTACGGGGTGTCTTGTAGACTAAAGGGGCATGAACTTATATGTACCGTAGCTATAAAAGCAAGTTATTCGGACAGAAAAAGAGTCAGCTGAGGATTTTCGTGCAAATACTTGTCTAATTTGTTTTTGAATGTCTCAATTGAGATACTGTTCATGGTATCTGAGGGTAATCTGTTCCAGATATTTACAACTCTGTTAAAGAAGAAGTATTTTGCTTCGTGGGATTGGAATCGCTTTCCCATGATTTTGCAGCCATTACTTCTGGTTTGACTCGACCGGTCTATATCAAAATATTTATTCATGTCTAAGTTGTCATATCCCTTCATGATTTTGAAAACTTCAATAAGGTCCCCTCTTAACCTGCGCTTTGTTAGGCCAAATAATTTAAGTTCTTCAAGGCGTTCCTCATATGGTTTGTTTCTAAGTCGTGGTATCATTTTTGTGATTCTTCGCTGAATTTTCTCTAATTTTTCAATGTCCATTCTGTAGTACGGAGACCAGAATTGCACACAATACTCAAGATGGGGGCGCACTAGCGAGTTGTACAAGGCAAGTATGACTTTTTCCGATTTAAACTCGAAAGTTCTTCCAATAAAACCCACTAGCTTGTTTGCAATTTTAACCGCATCGGTACACTGCTTGCTTGGTTTTAGGTCATTTGATATTATCACACCAAGATCCTTTTCACTGTCTGTACTTGATAACTGAATATTGTTCATTTTGTAATTTGCATGGACATTGTTACTTCCAATATGAAGTACTTTACATTTTTCTGTGTTGAATTTCATTTGCCATTTTTCTGCCCAGCTTGCTGAAGTATTAAGGTCATTTTGTAACTGCTGCCACTGTAATTTTGAAGTGACTTTACTGGTTATTTTAGTATCATCTGCAAATTTGGATACTTTACAATTTAGACCCTCATCAATGTCATTTACTGTATATGGATAATAAAAAGTATCGGTCCAAGTACTGAGCCTTGGGGAACGCTGCTGATCACATTACGCCATTTGGATTTCTTTCCGTTTATTACAACTCGCTGATTTCGGTCTGACGCCCAGTCTTGTAACCATTTTTGCGTCTTTCCTTTTATTCCATGTGCTTCTATTTTTCTCATGAGACGCTTGTGAGGGACAGTGTCAAATGCTTTCTGAAAGTCGAGGTAAATTATATCTACTGCTCTTGAGTCATCGTATGATTTGTAAACATCATGGAAGAAGTCCAGTAAGTTTGTTAAGCATGAACCATGATGTCTGAATCCATGTTGCGAGTCTTTAATTATATTATTTTCTTCTAGATAATTAACTGTTTTATCTCTTATGATTTTTTCCATTAACTTGCACACTACTGATGTTAAGCTGATTGGTCTGTAATTTCCTGGGTGCGACTCATTTCCTTTTTTGAAAATTGGTGTTACATTTGCTAGTTTCCATGCGCGTGGAACTTTCCCAGTACTTAATGATTTAATGAATAAGACAGAGAGTGGCAGCAGTAACTCATGTTTTGCTTCTTTGAGAATTCTCTGTGATATTTTATCGGGGCCAGGGGTTTTGTTTATGTCCGTACTATTTATGGCTGAAAGGATATCGTTATTATGGATAGGATAGTTACTAAGAACTGTGCTATTTGCTTGGTTTGTGGGTAACAGTAGGTTTCTGGTGGTGTTTTCTACTGTAAAAACAGACGCAAAGTAATCATTAAGAATGTTTGCCATTTCGACCTCATTTTCAGTGTGTTTGCCATTGTTTGTTTCTAGAGGGCCTATTGATGTAGTCATAACCTTTTTCTTTCTAATGTAACTGTAAAATTCTTTAGGATTTGATTTGCACGTACCATATTAGCAATGTGGATCTCCAGTGCTCTTTTGCTTTGTTTAATGTCTTTTCGATATGTGGCGTAGATTATCGTACTGTAATTTATCATCATTATTTTGTGTAGCTTTATATTTATGGTATGCCTGTTTTTTGGCTATTAAGTTACTTTTTATTTAACTGGACCACCACTTTGGTTTACTATTTCCAGCTGGACGTCTGTTACGTAGTGGCACACATGACTTTACCACTTCATTAAATTTTTTGGTGAATATTTCCCATGCTTGGTTTATGTCATCGGTTTCAGACATTTGATTCCAATCTGCAGTTGCAAGTAGCGCTCTGAGCCTGTTGAAATTAGCTCTACGATAATCTGGGACCTTTTCTTTGCTCTCCGTTTCTTTTACTTTTTCAGTAGTAATATTAAACTATAGTTCGATGATCACTGGAATTAAACTCGGGTCCTATTTCAACGTTGTTGACTAGGTTATCATTTGTAGTCAAGATGATGTCTAGGATATTGTTTCCTCTCGTTGGGTATTCTACGTGTAGGGAAAGGGCGCTTTCTTGAAGATTCATATAAAGCTCTTGTCCTGAGTGTGCCGTCAGTGGTTCACCCCACTTTGTTACCGGTAGGTTAAAGTCTCCAAAAATTACGCTATCCTCTTGACAACAAATTTCCGCAATTTGATCATAAAGTTTTTCGTCTCTCAGTTGACTGTGCTGGAGGACGATAGATGAGACATATATTTATTTTGTGTGAATTAGTACTTAGCTGAACATAACTGGCATCTATGTTGGTAATACTGGGTTTGGATAGCACAAGGGGATGGAGACTAGTTTTCATATATAGTAAAATAAAACACCGCCACCAGCTCGATGTGGTCGCTCACAACTGAAAATATTGTACCCTGTTAATGAGAAAGTCACGGTCAGATGTGTTAATCTAGGACTCTGTGATGCCAATGATGTCATAATTTTCTAGGTAAATTAGAGATTCTAAATCCTCAAACTTGTTACGTAGACTACATGCGTTAACATAGCAGACTCTAATTCCGTTCCAAACAGTTGGTGATCTGACTTTGTGGGTATTTACGTTAAGGTTACTGTTCCTGGACGTGCCGTGTTTTTTGATCTGAAGAGGGCGACTTTATAGTGTAAAAGTCTACCTAGCAGTGCCGCTCCTACTGAGTTCAAATGGAGACCATCTTTCTGGAATATAGTATGTTGCTCATAAAACTGGTCCCACAGATTGACAGAGTCGATTCCCTCTTGCGTGCAGAGAGATTTGAGCCGGTTATTTGTGCTGAAGGCCTTATCATAGAAACTATTTTCTGCCTTGATCCTTGGGAGTATACCAGATATTATCACATTGGTGGACTTAGTTTTGAATCGTTTGATCATTTCATGATACTTTGCTAGCAATTCCTCTGACCTACTGCGCTTCAGATCATTTGTACCAACATGGATAACGTATAGAGTTTGATCATTTGCGTCTTTTGTGACCTCATCGCAGGCTTCTGTGATATCACATAGTCCACCTCCTGGAAAACAGTACCTCTTTCTGCTGATGGGGGCGCGTCCACAAAATTCCTCCAGCTGACTGCGTACAATAGAGTCCCCAATAAGCCTAGTTTCTTCTGTCTCATTAACCTCTTCGGCAAGGATCTGGCAGCAATTATACGTAGTTATGGGGAAGATGCTTCCTTGTATCTTTTCCGGTTTTTGCACCATTTCATACCATAGTAAAGGGGACTTCGCTTTGCGAGTAACGTACTGAATCGCTGGGTGAGGAAGTTACTGATACACTATTATTTGTAACTGCCTGACGGGCAGGGGCTTGTATGAGCTCAGTTTGTACGCTTCTTCCTTCTCGAGTGCTGTTGCTGACTCCTACATTTGCCACTACAAACTCTTTCAGTGTCTCAAACTCTGCCTTGAGTTCCCTGTAATTTCTCTGTGATTCAGCTAAACCATTTTCTAGATCTCTTCTCAAGATGCATAGTTTGCACACAGGCGTCGAAAAGTAATTCGAGAAATACTGAGCCGCAAAGCGACCAGAACACTCCTGGGAGACCTTCAGGTTAGATGGCATTTTGCAGCAATATTTCCACAATCCCACACACATAAAAAATAATATGCAACTGGTTAATGGATGTTGTTACAAATGGTCAATTTACTCTATATATGAAATATTGAATTTCTAGGGAGATTCACGTACTTTTTATATATTATCTTCCTTTACCAGTATAAAAGAATAGAAAATCTACCTGCTATGGCACAATCCAACCTACATGAATTCTTTTACCAGTGTAAAAAGAACAGAAAATCTGCTTGCTATGGTACAACCTACCTTACCATGAACTGTGTAAAATGAAAAGAGAATCTACTTGCTATGGCATGATCTAGCTTACCATGAATTGTGGTAATACACCATACACTGATTCACTGGAGAAAAAGGAAAAACAAAAAAATAACAATGGAATGTTGGGGAAAAAATCAAAATAAAAACCTAGCTTCTCTCAGTGAACAACTGAAAATAAAAATAATATACAACTGGTTAAGGGATGTTGTTAAAAATGGACAATTTACTCTATAAATGAAATATTGAATTTCTAGGGAGATTCACTTACTTTTTATAAACTATCTTCCTTTACCAGTATAAAAAGAATAGAAAATCCACCTGCTATAGCACAACCCAACCTACATGGATTCTTTTACCAGTGTAAAAAAAGTAGAAAATCTGCTATCATGAACTGTGTAAAATGAAAAGAAAATCTACTTGCTATGGTATAATCTAGCTTACCATGTATTGTGGAAGTACACCATAAACTGATTCACTGGGAGAAAAAAGGAAAAAAGAAAATAACAATGGAATGTTGGGGAGAAATCAAAAATAAACACCTGGCTTCACTCAGTGAACAACGGTTTGTAGTGCAAAAACTATTTCACTGGTGTAACATCAATCACACTGTTGTTACTCTATATAGAAGACAGTGCTATTCACTTGCACTAAACTAGCAAGCAACTTAGTTAGTATTTGTTACATTAGACTTTAAAGTGGGAACAAAAACAAAGAGAGCTGGTAGGTAAATACACTCTCAGTTCACTACACCATTTACTAGTGAGAAAAGATAATCTGTTTGTTAGATATCGTTCTAACTGACCTTGATCTGCGGGAAAATAAACTATAATATGCCTGAGACCAGAAATAACGGCGGGAAAGGACAGGAATACGATGTGGAGGGTGGCGATATATGTAAACAAAGGAACACGCGAACGCTTTACACCTTTAACCCGCTCTAAAACTTTTACATGAAATCTATTTAAATACTTTACACGGGGGAAATATGTCTGCGACTCTTATACACTGATCTGTTCACTTTCAAACCGATCTTCACTCAAGCTTGTTGTTGAAACACTTGGATATGCAGAGCGCTGCTTTAATGCATGTGTATCCCAAGATGGCTGCACAATGATGATGATAGTAGTATAAATGGAAGAATTATATAGAGGAAAAATTCAAACATGATGATTGTGATTGATAATGATTATGGTGGTGATAGATGCAGAATTGTACCATACTAATAATGTGTTCAGATTGAAATAATTTGAAACTTTTTTTTTTTTTTTTTTTGACTCTGCGCATAGGTTTCACAGCCTGCTATCAAGGCCCAGCAGTCCTCCTATATACCATACACCTCTACATGTCACCACTTCGGCGATAACACCCACCATCCATATTGAATACATGCTAGGGCTGTCTCATACAGGACTGGTGTATTAGTATTAGCGGGGGTATTTTTACGACATGTCGGCGGGTCTTCTGGTAGATCAGTAAAGCCTGATTTAATAAAACTCAAATCCTTAAACTGCTCCCTGCCCCAGCAGGGATTTGAACCTGGGTGTGTTAGAATGGCAGGCCACCTCTACAGATTGAGCCACCGCCGGTTTACTGCATTTGGCTATTTTGTGTGGGATAAATTTACACATGCTGCTTTGGAGAAGTTGTGTGAGGTGGAGATGAAGTACTTTGCAGCAGTATCATCCCTGATGGGAGCATATGTCTTGATGTGTGGCATGTGACGAGTCAGCTTCTTTTTGTCACTTCGCCACGTGTGGTATAGACTGGCTCCACGTTTGGACACCATACTTTGCTTGTGAGAGAAACAGGCCACATCCTGCATGCCATCCTTCATTGCAACTCCTCGCATCATCTTCACTCAGGAAGATGATCTTAACCGGTCGGTCCATCCCTGGGGCCTGATCTAACCCCCAGAAACTTGCTGCCCACTCTCCCTTTAACCATGATTGTGCACTAGGCCCCAAACTCCCAATTGATGATATTTGGGCCACAATGGGTGAGGTTACATGAACAGAGTGCTGCTGTAAAAGACTCCCTACTTTCATATGGCCCCTCTTTTCACAATATTCGTCTGTGTGGTCCCCAGGGATGCTGCAAATGAGGGCAGCGCTGCACGCTGAGAAGTCATGGCTTCTTACGATTTCTGCCCATCTGGAGCAATTGCAGAACCGATAGGGGAGCAGGTAGTCTATGAGGTCCTGTTTAAAGTTGGTAACTGACTCCCCATCTGTCCTTGGTGCACCTTCCTCCAGGGCAGGAAACAGGGGCGAGATCCGAAAGCCGTTGATGAACTGGTTGGGCAAAAAGTTGGAAGTGTGGACGACGAGCCTCGGTCCTTCTTTGTAACGAAACATTGTGAGTTTAGTGTGGTGGGTCGTATATGTTACTCAGACGGACCTTAATTTCTGTGATGTGTGGATGGTCAGCCGGCTCGTATATCTTGCTCGTTAAACGTGTCGAATAAAGGACCATCAGTGAGAGGGGGAGGACTCCTGCAGCGCGGTACTCCTCAGTTAGGTAATCCATGTCGATGGTACGGGTGAACTGTGGCGACTCAGTCTCTGTCCTCATTGCTGAACTCAGGAAAGGTGATGCTTAGAGGGTCAACTTGTCTGCTGGAAACTTGGTTTATAAACAAACCAACTGGCTTACTGTCCCTCAGTCGTGCCACAAAGGTTGACTGGGCAGCTTGTGTCCTTGTGGAGGACTGTATTGGTTATTGCTGCTGGTTGAGGGCAGCTGCTGTGCAATTGCCACATCTCTCGTACTTGAAGTAGCAGGTTGTGGCAACAACTCTATTTAGAGTAACCCATAGGCGGAAGGAAGGGGAAAGAATGAAGGATAACCAGATAGAAGAGGAAGTGTAAAGTCATCCGTAGGCTGAAGGATGACGAAATAATGAAGGAAACAAAGACAGATGATGAAGGATAAAGGAAAGGAAAGGGTAGACACCCTTAGCAGGACTACCTCGAGTGAGTGGATGGTGAGCACCCTGAAGAGACTTGCCTATAAAAACACAAAACTCTGACCCACCTTATGTAAAAGGACTACCAGTTTAGCCTTGTTCTGGTGATGATGTTACCAATACTTATATGATCATAATCCAGTGGGGTGGTTTTGTCCAGGGGAGTCGTGTCATTCATCCTGTGCCTGTGCCCTGCTTCTGTCATCCCATTTATCTTGCGTCGGTGCCGAGAGTCACCATCGTGGGCTGCGGAGCCAGGGCAGTATTGCCAGGTGTTTTGTCAGTGGCAGGGTCAGCGTGCAGGGAGTGAATTTAGGCGCACCTCCCCATGCAGCATCCCTTGTGACATACAAAACGTATGGTTTTGTTCCAACTGGGTATGGGGTCAGTGGTACATCATATGGCAGCGGTAGTGTTGCCGGCTCTTCTGAGGATCCAAAGTTGAATGTATTGCTGCCAGTCAGTAATTTTGGTAGGAGCAGCACACCAACCTGATAACTGAGCATTGTAATTCTGGACCAACCAGATACCTCCCCCCCCCCTTCATGCTGCTTTGGAGAAGTTGTGTGAGGTGAAGATGAAGTACACTGCAGCATTATCATCCCTGATGGGAGCATATGTCTTGATGTATGGCATGTGACGAGTCAGCTTCTTTTTGTCACTTCGCCACGTGTGGTATAGACTGGCTCCACATTTGGACACCATACTTTGCTTGTGAGAGAAACAGGCCACACCCTGCATGCCATCCTTCAGTGCAACTCCTCGCATCATCTTCACTCAGGAAGATGATCTTAACCGGTCGGTCCATCCCTGGGGCCTGATCTAACCCCAGAAACTTGCTGCCCACTCTCCCTTTAACCATGATTGTGCACTAGGCCCCAAACTCCCAATTGATGATATTTGGGCCACAATGGGTGAGGTTACATGAACAGAGTGCTGCTGTAAAAGACTCCCTACTTTCATATGGCCCCTCTTTTCACAATCTTCGTCTGTGTGGTCCCAAGGGATGCTGCAAATGAGGGCAGCGCAGCACGCTGAAAAGTCATGGCTTCTTACGATTTCTGCCCATCTGGAGCAATTGCAGAACCGATGGGGGAGCAGGTAGTCTATGAGGTCCTGTTTAAAGTTGGTAACTGACTCCCCATCTGTCCTTAGTGCACCTTCCTCCAGGGCAGGAAACGGGGGCGAGATCCGAAAGCCGTTGATGAACTGGTTGGGCACAAAGTTGGGAGTGTGGACGACGAGCCTCAGTCCTTCTTTTTAACGAAACATTGTGAGTTTAGTGTGGTGGGTCGCATATGTTACTCAGACGGACCTTAATTTCTGTGATGTGTGGATGGTCAGCTGGCTCGTATGTCTTGCTCGTCAGACGTGTCGAATAAAGGACCATCAGTGAGAGGGGGAGGACTCCTGCAGCTGGTACTCCTCAGTCAGGTAATCCATGTCGACGGTATGGGTGAACTGTAGCGACTCAGTCTCTGTCCTCATTGCTGAACTCAGCAAGTCAGCAAAGGTGAGGCTTTGAGGGTCAGCTTGTCTGCTGGAAACTTGGTTTATAAACAAACCAACTGGCTCACTTTCCCTCAGTCGTGCCACAAAGGTTGACTGGGCAGCTTGTGTCCTTGTGGAGGACTGTATTGGTTATTGCTGCTGGTTGAGGACAGCTGCTGTGCAATTGCCACATCTCTCGTACTTGAAGTAGCAGGTTGTGGCAACAGCTCGGTTTAGAGTAACCCATAGGCGGAAGGAAGGGGAAAGAATGAAGGATAACCAGATAGAAGAGGAAGTGTAAAGTCATCCGTAGGCTGAAGGAAGACGAAATAATGAAGGAAACAAAGACAGATGATGAAGGATAAAGGAAAGGAAAGGGTAGACACCCTTAGCAGGACTACCTCGAGTGAGTGGATGATGAGCACCCTGAAGAGACTTGCCTATAAAAACACAAAACTCTGACCCACCTTATGTAAAAGGACTACCAGTTTAGCCTTGTTCTGGTGATGATGTTACCAATACTTATCTGATCATAATCCAGTGGGGTGGTTTTGTCCAGGGGAGTCGTGTCATTCATCCTGTGCCTGTGCCCTGCTTCTGTCATCCCATTTATCTTGCGTCGGTGCCGAGAGTCAACATCGTGGGCTGCGGAGCCAGGGCAGTATTACCAGGTGTTTTGTCAGTGGCAGGGTCAGCGTGCAGGGAGTGAATTTAGGCGCACCTCCCCATGTAGCATCCCTTGTGACATACAAAACGTATGGTTTTGTTCCAACTGGGTATGGGGTCAGTGGTACATCATATGGCAGCGGTAGTGTTGCCGGCTCTTCTGAGGATCCAAAGTTGAATGTATTGCTGCCCGTCAGTAATTTTGGTAGGAGCAGCACACCAACCTGATAACTGAGCATTGTAATTCTGGACCAACCAGATACCTCCCCCCCCCCCCCTTCATGCTGCTTTGGAGAAGTTGTGTGAGGTGAAGATGAAGTACTCTGCAGCATTATCATCCCTGATGGGAGCATATGTCTTGATGTGTGGCATGTGACGAGTCAGCTTCTTTTTGTCACTTCGCCACGTGTGGTATAGACTGGCTCCACATTTGGACACCATACTTTGCTTGTGAGAGAAACAGGCCACACCCTGCATGCCATCCTTCAGTGCAACTCCTCGCATCATCTTCACTCAGGAAGATGATCTTAACCGGTTGGTCCATCCCTGGGGCCTGATCTAACCCCCAGAAACTTGCTGCCCACTCTCCCTTTAACCATGATTGTGCACTAGGCCCCAAACTCCCAATTGATGATATTTGGGCCACAATGGGTGAGGTTACATGAACAGAGTGCTGCTGTAAAAGACTCCCTACTTTCATATGGCCCCTCTTTTCACAATCTTCGTCTGTGTGGTCCCAAGGGATGCTGCAAATGAGGGCAGCGCAGCACGCTGAAAAGTCATGGCTTCTTACGATTTCTGCCCATCTGGAGCAATTGCAGAACCGATGGGGGAGCAGGTAGTCTATGAGGTCCTGTTTAAAGTTGGTAACTGACTCCCCATCTGTCCTTAGTGCACCTTCCTCCAGGGCAGGAAACGGGGGTGAGATCCGAAAGCCGTTGATGAACTGGTTGGGCACAAAGTTGGGAGTGTGGACGACGAGCCTCAGTCCTTCTTTTTAACGAAACATTGTGAGTTTAGTGTGGTGGGTCGCATATGTTACTCAGACGGACCTTAATTTCTGTGATGTGTGGATGGTCAGCTGGCTCGTATGTCTTGCTCGTCAGACATGTCGAATAAAGGACCATCAGTGAGAGGGGGAGGACTCCTGCAGCGCGGTACTCCTCAGTCAGGTAATCCATGTCGACGGTATGGGTGAACTGTAGCGACTCAGTCTCTGTCCTCATTGCTGAACTCAGCAAGTCAGCAAAGGTGAGGCTTTGAGGGTCAGCTTGTCTGCTGGAAACTTGGTTTATAAACAAACCAACTGGCTCACTTTCCCTCAGTCGTGCCACAAAGGTTGACTGGGCAGCTTGTGTCCTTGTGGAGGACTGTATTGGTTATTGCTGCTGGTTGAGGGCAGCTGCTGTGCAATTGCCACATCTCTCGTACTTGAAGTAGCAGGTTGTGGCAACAGCTCGGTTTAGAGTAACCCATAGGCGGAAGGAAGGGGAAAGAATGAAGGATAACCAGATAGAAGAGGAAGTGTAAAGTCATCCGTAGGCTGAAGGAAGACGAAATAATGAAGGAAACAAAGACAGATGATGAAGGATAAAGGAAAGGAAAGGGTAGACACCCTTAGCAGGACTACCTCGAGTGAGTGGATGATGAGCACCCTGAAGAGACTTGCCTATAAAAACACAAAACTCTGACCCACCTTATGTAAAAGGACTACCAGTTTAGCCTTGTTCTGGTGATGATGTTACCAATACTTATCTGATCATAATCCAGTGGGGTGGTTTTGTCCAGGGGAGTCGTGTCATTCATCCTGTGCCTGTGCCCTGCTTCTGTCATCCCATTTATCTTGCGTCGGTGCCGAGAGTCAACATCGTGGGCTGCGGAGCCAGGGCAGTATTACCAGGTGTTTTGTCAGTGGCAGGGTCAGCGTGCAGGGAGTGAATTTAGGTGCACCTCCCCATGCAGCATCCCTTGTGACATACAAAACGTATGGTTTTGTTCCAACTGGGTATGGGGTCAGTGGTACATCATATGGCAGCGGTAGTGTTGCCGGCTCTTCTGAGGATCCAAACTTGAATGTATTGCTGCCCGTCAGTAATTTTGGTAGGAGCAGCACACCAACCTGATAACTGAGCATTGTAATTCTGGACCAACCAGATACCTCCCCCCCCCATGCCGCTTTGGAGAAGTTGTGTGAGGTGAAGATGAAGTACTCTGCAGCATTATCATCCCTGATGGGAGCATATGTCTTGATGTGTGGCATGTGACGAGTCAGCTTCTTTTTGTCACTTCGCCACGTGTGGTATAGACTGGCTCCACATTTGGACACCATACTTTGCTTGTGAGAGAAACAGGCCACACCCTGCATGCCATCCTTCAGTGCAACTCCTCGCATCATCTTCACTCAGGAAGATGATCTTAACCGGTCGGTCCATCTCTGGGGCCTGATCTAACCCCCAGAAACTTGCTGCCCACTCTCCCTTTAACCATGATTGTGCACTAGGCCCCAAACTCCCAATTGATGATATTTGGGCCACAATGGGTGAGGTTACATGAACAGAGTGCTGCTGTAAAAGACTCCCTACTTTCATATGGCCCCTCTTTTCACAATCTTCGTCGTGTGGTCCCAAGGGATGCTGCAAATGAGGGCAGCGCAGCACGCTGAAAAGTCATGGCTTCTTACGATTTCTGCCCATCTGGAGCAATTGCAGAACCGATGGGGGAGCAGGTAGTCTATGAGGTCCTGTTTAAAGTTGGTAACTGACTCCCCATCTGTCCTTAGTGCACCTTCCTCCAGGGCAGGAAACGGGGGCGAGATCCGAAAGCCGTTGATGAACTGGTTGGGCACAAAGTTGGGAGTGTGGACGACGAGCCTCAGTCCTTCTTTTTAACGAAACATTGTGAGTTTAGTGTGGTGGGTCGCATATGTTACTCAGACGGACCTTAATTTCTGTGATGTGTGGATGGTCAGCCGGCTCGTATGTCTTGCTCGTCAGACGTGTCGAATAAAGGACCATCAGTGAGAGGGGGAGGACTCCTGCAGCGCGGTACTCCTCAGTCAGGTAATCCATGTCGACGGTATGGGTGAACTGTAGCGACTCAGTCTCTGTCCTCATTGCTGAACTCAGCAAGTCAGCAAAGGTGAGGCTTTGAGGGTCAGCTTGTCTGCTGGAAACTTGGTTTATAAACAAACCAACTGGCTCACTGTCCCTCAGTCGTGCCACAAAGGTTGACTGGGCAGCTTGTGTCCTTGTGGAGGACTGTATTGGTTATTGCTGCTGGTTGAGGGCAGCTGCTGTGCAATTACCACATCTCTCGTACTTGAAGTAGCAGGTTGTGGCAACAGCTCGGTTTAGAGTAACCCATAGGCGGAAGGAAGGGGAAAGAATGAAGGATAACCAGATAGAAGAGGAAGTGTAAAGTCATCCGTAGGCTGAAGGATGACGAAATAATGAAGGAAACAAAGACAGATGATGAAGGATAAAGGAAAGGAAAGGGTAGACACCCTTAGCAGGACTACCTCGAGTGAGTGGATGGTGAGCACCCTGAAGAGACTTGCCTATAAAAACACAAAACTCTGACCCACCTTATGTAAAAGGACTACCAGTTTAGCCTTGTTCTGGTGATGATGTTACCAATACTTATATGATCATAATCCAGTGGGGTGGTTTTGTCCAGGGGAGTCGTGTCATTCATCCTGTGCCTGTGCCCTGCTTCTGTCATCCCATTTATCTTGTGTCGGTGCCGAGAGTCAACATCGTGGGCTGCGGAGCCAGGGCAGTATTACCAGGTGTTTTGTCAGTGGCAGGGTCAGCGTGCAGGGAGTGAATTTAGGTGCACCTCCCCATGCAGCATCCCTTGTGACATACAAAACGTATGGTTTTGTTCCAACTGGGTATGGGGTCAGTGGTACATCATATGGCAGCGGTAGTGTTGCCGGCTCTTCTGAGGATCCAAAGTTGAATGTATTGCTGCCCGTCAGTAATTTTGGTAGGAGCAGCACACCAACCTGATAACTGAGCATTGTAATTCTGGACCAACCAGATACCCCCCCCCCCCCATGCCGCTTTGGAGAAGTTGTGTGAGGTGAAGATGAAGTACTCTGCAGCATTATCATCCCTGATGGGAGCATATGTCTTGATGTGTGGCATGTGACGAGTCTGCTTCTTTTTGTCACTTCGCCACGTGTGGTATAGACTGGCTCCACATTTGGACACCATACTTTGCTTGTGAGAGAAACAGGCCACACCCTGCATGCCATCCTTCAGTGCAACTCCTCGCATCATCTTCACTCAGGAAGATGATCTTAACCGGTCGGTCCATCTCTGGGGCCTGATCTAACCCCCAGAAACTTGCTGCCCACTCTCCCTTTAACCATGATTGTGCACTAGGCCCCAAACTCCCAATTGATGATATTTGGGCCACAATGGGTGAGGTTACATGAACAGAGTGCTGCTGTAAAAGACTCCCTACTTTCATATGGCCCCTCTTTTCACAATCTTCGTCTGTGTGGTCCCAAGGGATGCTGCAAATGAGGGCAGCGCAGAACGCTGAGAAGTCATGGCTTCTTACGATTTCTGCCCATCTGGAGCAATTGCAGAACCGATAGGGGAGCAGGTAGTCTATGAGGTCCTGTTTAAAGTTGGTAACTGACTCCCCATCTGTCCTTAGTGCACCTTCCTCCAGGGCAGGAAACGGGGGCGAGATCCGAAAGCCGTTGATGAACTGGTTGGGCACAAAGTTGGGAGTGTGGACGACGAGCCTCAGTCCTTCTTTGTAACAAAACATTGTGAGGTTAGTGTGGTGGGTCGCATATGTTACTCAGACGGACCTTAATTTCTGTGATGTGTGGATGGTCAGCCGGCTCATATGTCTTGCTCGTCAAACGTGTCGAATAAAGGACCATCAGTGAGAGGGGGAGGACTCCTGCAGCTGGTACTCCTCAGTCATGTAATCGATGTCGAAGGTACGGGTGAACTGTGTTGACTCGGTGTCCCCATTGCTGAACTTGGCAAGTCAGCAAAGATGAGGCTTAAAGGGTCAGCTTGCCTGCTGGAAACTTGGTTTAAAAACAAACCAACTGGCTCACTGTGCCTCAGTTGTGCCACAAAGGTTGACTGGGCAGCTTGTGTGCTTGTGGAGGACTGTACTGGTTATTGCTGCTGGTTGAGGGCAGCTGCTATGCAATTGCCACATCTCTCGTACTTGAAGTGGAAGGTTGTGGCAACAGCTTCTTGGCAGATGATTCTTCTGGGTCCGGCTCTGCCTGTTTCCACTTTGTTGAGACTGGGATCACATTAGGGCTTTCTTCTTTTTTTTCCAGTGTGTCTTCTTGACATGACCCAAGCTGCCCATCATTATTATTATTATTTTTTTTTTTTTTTTTTTTTCGAATGAAGTACTTTATCTGTCTGTTAAATTTCATATGGGAAATTACCACAGATATTGCCAAGGCCAACTACAACATATAAGAAAATATTGATTCCGCCATTATTGTTTAATAATACCAGAGGAAACTACCAGGTTCCTCGGTCTATATGTAACAATTGTTTATAGTTTGAACCCAGTTTAGAAAAAAAAATTGACAAAAATAAACAGAGCTATGTACGCAGTGGGGAGTTGGGGTGGGAGGAGGAATGCTGTTGGATGTGGTTATAAGAAATGGTACCCCTCATGGGATGTTTAATGTTTTGTAATGTTAAGTAATGTTTTGTAATATATAAGTAATGTTTATAGTCAGATCTATATAATTAAAACTTCTGTCTATCTCTCTGTTGCCAAACGCCGTAATCCCGTAAGGGGTGACCACAAGAAAATCGCCTCCATGTCACCCTGTCCCCCGCCATTTCGCTGACTTCCCCACAGCCCACACACCCCTCTCTCATATACCTCTCCACTCCATCTCTCTATCTCATCCTTGGCCTCTCCCCCCCACCCTCCTCCTCAGTCACACTCGTTAGTTTCTCACTCTCAAACTTCTATGGAAAAAATATTAATCTGAAATGCATCCCTTATGTATATATATAAAGTTCTGATATTTTGGAAAGCACTCCTGGCCATTTAGAGAGGATGGCGAGTGAGAGATTAATGAGGAGAGTGTAAGTGAGGTGGAGTGGGGGGGGAGAGGGAGGGGGAGGTCGAGGATGAGTGATGGAGTGGAGAGCTATGAGAGAGAGGGTTGTGAGCTGGGAGGGCAGTGAAATGGTGGGGGACAGGGCAACATGGAGGTGATTTGTTTGTGGCCACCCCTTACAGGATTAAGACGTCTGACAATTGTTAAACAGACTCTGGCTTATAGAGAGGACAGACTAAGTGGATTATATAAATACGTTTGATATTGTTTACCACTTACATGTGCAGATGGGTTTTACAATCTATTTTCTGACATAGCTGCAGTTTCATTTTTTCGCGCCAGACAAGGAGAGGAGAGAGCAGAATTTACCCTACACGTCTGGAGCTACGAGGGGAAATAGATCGTAAATGTGAATCCCTCGTAAGATTTTAACCCTTGACCCCATGTGCCCTGTCAAGATTTAAAATGTTAGATTAAATTGAGATCACATTGAGCTACCCAAGTGCTTAAATTGAGTCACTTAAATAGGTGAAATTAAATCTAGTATGTTAAATAAATACAGCAGGTTAAAGCTAGTGTGTCAAATTGAGCAAGTTAAATTGAATAAGTTAAATCAGGTGAAATAAGGCCGCTATATCCCTGCATAAAACCTCCAGTATTTAGACTATGAGAGAGGGGGATGTGAGTTGGGAGCAGGGCAGTGAAATGGCGGGGGACAGGGCGACTTGGAGGCGATATGTTTGTGGCCACCCCAAACGGGATTGAGGCGTCTGGCAATAGATAGATAGATTTAGACTACAGTACTTTACATAAAAGAATCATAGTTTTTGGTTACTGATATCAGGGAAATTCAGTCTCGTTTCCCTCAGTACGTAAGTGTGGGTGATCCGATCTTCTGGCTTGGAGGGGGAAGGGGTCGAGGGTTGAAATTATGCGTAAACATCTCATGAGGTGTTAGCCCTTGTATAACTTTATTTATTTATTTTTTACTGCTGAGTGTATGGAGGGAGAGAGAGAGAAAGACAGAGAGAGAGAATCACTATCACAATCAATCATCATCCTGACCCTAATGGCAGTACAGGTGGGTCCTGTTATACAGTCATGTGCCGCATAATGTTCATTTGTTTTAACATCTGGGGATGCATAAGAACGGGATGTAGGGAGTGTATGCAGCCACAAAGCAGTGTTGCTGCATGATGGCCAGCCAGTACCCCAAAACAATTCAATTACTCTGCCCACTGTACGATATACATGTATAATCAATACAGATACACAGTAATACTTTTCATGTCTTAAATTTTCTTTTTTTTCCCAGCTTAAAAGCCATAAAAAATATAGCAACCAAAAAGCAGTAAAAAGCTTACTATTAAGCAGTATAAAGTTTACCGTATAACAGTGTCAACACCAAGTGCAGGCAGCCACATTCAGTCAGGTATTTTATAAGCTATGTATTAGTGTCATAATGTAGGCTTCTTATACTGTATTGTACTTAAAAGTAATATACAGTACAGTATATACCATATACCTGTATATATAGTACAGTCATCCCTTAACCCTTTAACCGTGGGTATTGTTTTGGTCTGACTGTCCTCTCCCGCAGGGGTTTCAGCCAAATGTAAACAAACATTTAAACCTTAATAACTCTGCACAGAATAAAGCTAGAGAAAAAAATAAGGTACCATTAGAAAGTACTAACCTTCAGCTTTCCATTGATGTAGGTTTCATGACTTTGTTGACTTTCACAGGACGGGCAGTGCCGTTAGAAGTGAGGGGTGTAAAATCACTATTTTTCGCTCACACACCATTACCTTCGCTCATACACCATTACCAAATGCCAACCTCATTCTGATAATAATACTATAAACACATATGAACACTGCACATACGATAAACACCCACTCTGGGTTCAATGAGGCAGGTAAAAGGCACTGTAATTACCCGCACTTCACCATAAACATATATGAACACTGCACATACGATAAACGCCCACTCTGTTCACTGAGGCAGGTAAAAGGCACTGTAATTGCCCGCACTTCACTGCCATATCAGCGGTGTTGTAATCACTATTTTTCGCTCACACACCATTACCAAATGTAACCTCATTCTAATAATAATACTATAAACATATATGAAGACTGCACATACGATAAACACCCACTCTGTGTTCACTAAGGCAGGTAAAAGGCACTGTAATTGCCTGCACTTCACTATCACATCAGCAGTGTTGTCACTCACACAGCTGGACAGATACTGATGCGTGTTTGGTCCGGGGTGGGGTGGGGGGCCCAGGGGGTGGGAGGTGGGGCCCCAGGGGGGGGAAGAGGGAGGTGGGGGTCGGCTGGAGTGAAAGAACTTAATAGCTACTCTCCCTTGAAACAATTGGCGTATGGAAAAAACGCGGGGTATTCAAAATATTCACAAACATTCGAGAATGACACCCGCGGTTTGGTCCAGTTTTTGCAACGTCATTCTGGAATGACACCAGCGGTTAAAGGGTTAACATCTGTGTTTTTAACATACATACATGGTTTTAAATATCTGCGGGTGGATATAACTTAAATATCCACAGGTGGATACAGTACCGGAGCTTGATTTACTAAAGCATTTTATCTAACTGAACTCTGCTGACACTGTTCACTGCATTGTAACATTATCCCAGGTACAGTTCATGGCTGTTTTAGTGATGGTATTATCCAGTGAATCATATATAACACTCTTCGTTTTGGCCACTTCATTGGTTTATGCCATTAATTCATCAGGGGAAAAGTAAGGACAGGCTGGGAATATTTTTCTTCCATTTACCCTAGATGGCCTGGTCTTAGCCGGTTTGCTGCCCCCCCCCCCTCATCTCCTACTGCTTGAGCTGGTCTAAACGGGTTTGCTGCCCTCCCCCCACCCTCTCTTAAGTAATACGAAGCAATACACACTCAAAACGCACTGAAATCATACCAGAGTGGCTGAAAGTGTTATACAGTATTTTGAATTACTGTAATAAAAGTGATTTAGTGATATTTTTGCGATAATCAGAGAAGTCATGATGCTAAGCACATTAGCTAGTAAACATTTTTGCAGTTGCAAACTGCAGCAGTGCTATGAAATGACTCATGACATTATATCAAAAGCTTTATAAAATTAAGTGGGAATAAATCATTCACAAAGTTTGAATAAGTTTATAATGATTTTCCTCACATCGTTACTGTTTCGCTAAAGTCTAATGTAAACACTGGAATATCGTAACTGAATATTGGGAGACTGGCTAGAAGTGTTTTATTTTTATTATTATTGCAGTTACTATGATAAGGTAATGTGACTGTAACCCTATTTTGTATGGAAAAAAATCTTGTGGTTTGGTGAAAATTTCCACCTCCCGGGGCTATTTCTTGCATCAGTCAAAACACACCTTGTATTCTTTCAAATCGTTCTCTGTGCTTGGAGTGCCTACGGACATGCAGTTTGTTTCAAATGATAGTTAAGGTTGACATTTGTCTGACAAAAATTTTAGCTCAAGATAAATGATAAGTGGGTTACAATGCAATTTTTTTCCAATTTCCTCACAGTGAGCGCAGTCATAACGTTGTTATCACAGCCACTGCAGCCAAAGGGTTAAGGGGGGTCCAGGGGTTTTTTTAAGGGGGGCAGTAGATATCCACGGATTTTTAACACATGGATGTCTGCTACCTAACCCCTGTGGATGTTAAGGGAGCACTGTACAACATACAGTACAGTGCGTAAGTTATGGTGGTTGCTTTATGTCCAGATCGCTGAACATCCTATTTTTCAGAATGTATCATGGACGCCAAGCAGCACATGGCTGTATAAGTAGGATATCCTAATGGAGGTCTGCTTGAATACTGGAAACTTGTATAATGGATTTGGGGAAAAGAAAAGTATTGCAGAAATTGTGTAACTTTCATTCATTCATTCATTGCCAGACGCCATGTATCCCAGACGGGGTGGCCAAGGGCTTAGAGTTAATTGTTTTACAGGGAGGGGCACTAATCCTCCACCAACCCCACTTGACACGTAGGGATGCCAACAGCATCTGGTGTTCCCAGGCGGTCACCCATCCAAGTACTAACCAGACCCAACGTTGCTTAATTGTGTAACTGATTTAGGAAAAAGAAAATTGAGAAATTTATGTAATGGAGTACATAGGGAAGAGGGGGATTAGGTTAACCCCCCCCCCATCCCGATGTTTTCTGGGCAGTGGTACGCCCCAGTCCCGAAATTTTTGGACCTTCCCCCCCCCTCCCCCAAACATCCGCTTTTGGTGAGAAACATTGAAAATTCATAGAGAAATCGCTCACCTGAGGTTTAAAATACTCGATCCAGGTAGGAGTACCTCCTTATCTTACAGGGTTTTATATCAGGCTGGCTGCAAAGAAAACGAGTTCTGTGGGAGGATAACTATTCCACACCACTCATAAACGGTATTTATTTATTTATTTGGTACAAATGTATATGTAGTACGAGAGTATATTGGTTTTCAAATGGTAATATAGGCATTATAAGCATTGTTTCACTCACTAAATCATCACCATTCCTGACCTTTTTTTGCCACATTACCTGATCATCATTTCTGACTGTTTCTTCCTCTAATGTTTGTCCTCCACATTGTTATCAATTGGGGAATCACTCTGGCCCTGAATTTCGTACCGTGGCATGACATGGCATTACTGGCCAGGTCACTGATAACAGGTGAATTGCTGAGAATAGGGCATGCAGCGGGGGGGAGGAGGTCATGCTGGGTAAGGCATTGTCCCTGCCTGGCATCTTGTAGAGGAAGGTGTCCCGTGTATACGTGCCAAAAATCACTCACAAAAATTGAAAATTGTGCAAATTAGGGACCTTGTAATGTTGCCGCGTTAATTTACGTCTCCGGGATATGAGTGCACATCATGTGAGGATGTGAATTCACGTCTCCGGGACGGGGCAGGTTAACTGACTATACGCACATCACCACATTTGAGTCTAAGTTGCCCATTCTTGTATAATCAGTTTCTCGAATAGCAAATGCTCGTATAACAGGACCCACCTGTGCTTGTAGCCCCAGATTCACCTTAACATGAACCTGGTGGACTGTGCTGAGGTTGCCCCCATCGACTATCCACTCTTGTCTTTTTGAAGGACAGGGATAGAGTTAAAGGTCTATGCACAGCCAAGCAACTCCACTGCTTGACTATATTTGCGCCACTGTGAAAAGGCAGTGCTCTCCAGCACCATCCTAATTCCCACAGAAAAAAAAAAAACAGCATGCTAAGTGAAATGGGCCACAAAATATTTACATAATTCTAGTATCAGTTGTCAGCCCTAAGAAAGGCACAAGCTGGCCAAAACCATTTCTTAATTTTATGCAACCATCATCACAATCTAAATTCCAGTTCCCACTAAAATGAAGTGTGGTAGAATCCAGAAACAAGGTGGGGAAAAAAAGGGGGGGATGGGAGTTCAGGGAAGCATAAAAAGTGAGAATAATCAACAGCATGCTCAGCAAAGTGGACCATATACTCATTCACATAACAAGTCTTCAGAATTCCAAGTTACAGTCAAAGAGTAAACTAGAAATTATCATATACAATGCCCAAAGATGTAGTAATAGCTTTCATTACAGTCGTACACATTCGGTCCAGTTAGATATATTATAGCGTTACCATATGATTGTATTTAGCTTTTGGTGAACTTTGAATTGGCCAGGTTATATACAGCCTTCATTACTAGATGTCTGTCCTAAGTTCAATATAATTGTCTGGCAGTAGCAAAAATAAAAGAAAGTACATCACTAGATGAAAGGAAACCTGCTCCAGTGGATTTACATTTCACTGTATTCTTGCTACGCTCAGATGATACTCAGCATGGGAGTCTCCTTTTTAACCCCTTAAACGTGGCCATGAACAGTCGAACCCCCCCGAGTGGCGGGGTTGTATCGCGGTCTGAGTACTTGTAGGAAAATATTAGCCAAAAATCAGAGATTAACCCTAGAACATTATACTTGGTATGGCAGATAGTACTTACATTCAGCTTTCTCCAGAGACAGGTGTTGAGCCTTCTTGCACTACCCAAGGACTTGTGGAGACTTGCAAAGTTGGGTAACCAAATCTTCACTTTCACACCTCCAGCAAACCGGTTTCCCCTCTACTACAGCCTCATTCTGTCACAGTAAACTTTATACTACAACATAAAGGTAGTTTGGAATCCGTATTTGTACAATGAGCACTGAAAATAAGGCTAAAATCAACGGAGCGTACGGCCAACATGCAGCGCGGCGGTCTTCCCGTCACTCAACAAACATTTCCATATTCACAGCTAAAAACATGTTTACTACATTATTTTCAATCATATTACTTCCCAAAAGATCACCGCGGCGCGCTTTTTATTCTGCCTTACGCCCGTCACTTTATTCTCGTTCCTGTCGGCTGCTCGCACTGACTCAGAAGAGCTAGAACTCGCCATAATGTTACTTTGAAAGCCTGCAGTAAACTGACGCTAAACAGGGGCAAACCGTGCGAAAAAAAGCTAGTGTTACAACTGGGGAAACAAGCGTTTCCTATTAGCATAAACTGCTTGTGAGAGGAGAGCGCAGATTTACAGTTCTGAGCACTCAGAACGCTGCCATGTACCACAGCCAGGCTGGCCGGGACGGGGGGGAAACGCGATACTTGGCAACAACGGAGGTCAGTAGTACAAAGGTAAAGTATGCTAATTGTAGCTAAAGGGTGGTGGTACTGATAGACAATACCAGCTGGAGCCTGCTTGCCCGCGGTTATTCAAAATTTACTAGAATCGCAAACGCGACGATCCGCCGTTATGTCCTTTTCGCCGAGCGTCGCAAACGCAACGATCCGCGTTTAAAGGGTTAATTATAGTGGTTACATACAGCATTCATTAACCATTCTTGTTACCTTCATACAATATTAATCATAGGAAACTAGGGGTATTGTTATGTGTAATTTGTTTGGTAGGAGAGAAACAAAATAGACTTCAAACTGGAAGGGTTACAAATAGCCTTTATTAACCCACACACTAGGAGAAACCTTTCAGAAGCTGAATAAAATCAGGAGACTGCAGGAATATACTGTTAAGACATCACTATGTTGAATGGGTTGAAATTGTGTAGGGCAATATCTCGGAATTTCTCATATTTTGTCCTTACACTTTCAGGGTATGCCTTTCCCAGTTATAGTAGTTAAAGAATGATTAAAACTTGATTGCACATTGTATTATGTAACATATCATCTCTGCTTCATTATAGTTGGTCCACCCTAACTTGGCAGAGATATTAGTCTTTTTCACTCTTATATCTATCTTAGTTGCAGAATAAAACTATACTGTGGCTCTGTATCCATGTCACAGCACTCTGCTGCTATACTCAGACCCGAATATGAAGTCCATTTGGATGGGGCCCACGTGGGGATTCCCCTCCCCACAGCACTGCCAAACCTATTTCTCTCTCTCTCTCTCTCTCTCTCTCTCTCTCATTGAATTGATTAAGTTTTTATATATGTTTTGCTCTCTTCTATATTTTGACTTTTTTTCCACACCACCTTTGAGGTAAAAGTCTAGCGTATTTTTTTCCACACCACCTTTGAGGTAAAAGTCTAGCGTGTGTGTGTGTTTTTTTTTTTTTTAAGGTTTCCCCAGTAGGCCTAAGTCCTCTCTCTGATCTTTAATCAGACAATTCATCATTTGAGCTTTCTGATATGTTGATTAACCCGCCCCATCACGATTTTTTTCTGGGTAGTGGTACGCCCCAGTCCCGACAGTTTTGGACCTTTTTTTTTTTTTTTTTTTTTTTTTTTTTTTTTTTTTTTTTCCCCCCTCCCAAATATCCGCTTTTGGTGAGAAACATCGAAAATTCATAGAGAAATCGCTCACCTGAGGTTTAAAATACTCGATCCAGGTAGGAGTACCTCCTTACCTTACAGGGTTTTCTATCAGGCTGGCTGCAAAGAAAACGAGTTCTATGGGAGGATAACTATTCCTCACCACTCATAAATGGTATTTATTTATTTATTTGGTACAAATGTATATGTAGTACGAGAGTATATTGGTTTTCAAATGGTAATATAGGCATTATAAGCATTGTTTCACTCACTAAATCATCACCATTCCTGACCTTTTTTTGCCACATTACCTGATCATCATTTCTGACTGTTTCTTCCTCTAATGTTTGTCCTCCACATTGTTATCGATTGGTGAATCACTCTGGCCCTGAATTTCGTACCGTGGCATGACATGGCTTTACTGGCCAGGTCACTGATAATAGGTGAATTGCTGAGAAGAGGTCATGCAGGGGGGGGGGAGGTCATGCTGGGTAAGGCAGTGTCCCTGCCTGGCATCTTGTAGAGGAAGGTGTCCCGTATATACGTGCCAAAAATCACTCACAAAAATTGAAAATTGTGCAAATTAGGGACCTTGCAATGTCCTTGCAATGTTGCCGCGTTAATTTACGTCTCCGGGATATGAGTGCACATCATGTGAGGATGTGAATTCACGTCTCCGGGACACGGCGGGTTAAGAATGAATCCACGAAATGGTCAACTGCTACGTCTTGCTGTGAATCTTGCAGTTGTTCAGCATGCCGCACTGCTTTCATCCAGTTATGAGGTGTGACATGATTCAGAGCTACTTTGGCAAGAAGTTGAAGATGAGCCATTTTGAAGGTGTTCGCCTTGGCTATATAGGTCTTCACTTGAGCCCAAATGAGCTCAGTAGGGTTGCATTGACAATGGTACAGTGGTAATCTAACGACCCGATGCCCTGCTTCTTCAGCAATTGTCAGTTGTATACTTTGTGCCCATATCGAACTTCTTGGCAAGTTCATACAGCTCATGTTTTAATAGATCGTCGCTGGGCTGTACTTCTTTATAAGCCAGTCCCTTATGTCCGATTTTCTCCAGGACGATTTTTTTTTTTTTTTTTCAAGTTGGACTGAATGATAGGAAGCGTTATCCATAACAGTTACAGAGTTTGGTGAAATGTTTGGTAGCAGTTGAATCTTGAACCAGTCTTCGAAAAGTGTTGAATTCATCTGATTATGGTAGTCCCCATCGCTTTTTGCTTGAAATATCAACTCAGCGTTGTTAACAAAGCCATTTCTCGTTCCAGCATGCACAATAATCAAACAACTTCCTTTTCCAGCTGGTTGCTGTATTCCAGTGGCTTGTGGGGATGCAGTGTCAGGCCAACATTT
This sequence comes from Coenobita brevimanus, assembly GCF_032717465.1. NCBI lineage: Eukaryota > Metazoa > Arthropoda > Malacostraca > Decapoda > Coenobitidae > Coenobita > Coenobita brevimanus. The sequence goes on from NC_136986.1 coordinate 40,215,804, forward strand.
TCCAACTGTATAATTTTGGTTCACCCAAGTTTCGTCAAGATACACAATGTTCTGGGAAGACTCTTTGACCTGCCGTATTTCTCTAAAAAATCAGGTCCAAGCTGCTGCAACATCACTCCTATCCATAAGGAACTTTTAGCCATCAACTTTTACAATTTTGAAGCCCATCTGCTAGAGAATCCTGCAAAGACTCGCTGCTTCCATTGAAAGATGTGTTTTCCTTGAGTTCATTAATTTTGTGCCTTTCATTGCATCCCAGGACAGTTCTTCTGACCACATGCTTGTCGAAATCGTTGAGATTCGTTACAGTTGCACTGCGTTTCTTAGTTGGTGACAAGAATGCAGGCTGTTTTGGTGACATTTGTGTCACAAGCTTTATTAAAATTTAGAGCAGATTCTTTGGACTGTTTGTTCGCTAGTGTTGGTCGCTTTGGCTGTGCGAGCAACTGCTCTTGAAGGTGGAATTATAAAGTCTCCAATAGCCTTTTCTTCTAAAAAATACTTGTTCACATTGTAAATAAGTTCTTTCTCCCGACTGTGGAGCACACGAGAGCGAGTCGGAGTAGCTGCCATCGTGGATGGGGATCAGGGAGGAAGTGACCGGTCACCTGTAGTCTGAGGTGGTGACGTACATAGTGTCCTTGACCTCTGGCAACGTCGGAAAGCGACGTTATCATGTGGTTGTGGAATTTATACAAATCATTGCTATTATTCTAAAAAGCGACACATTCATAGCACTATATAGCCATATTTAATATATTTAATAAGTACAGATTAAATACACAATTTCAAATAGTTAATAGCTGACATATGACAGAGAGAGAGAGATAGGTACTGGGGTTGATCTGGCAGGGCTGTATAGAGAGAATCCCCCGCGGGCCCCACCCAAATGGACTTCATATTTGAGTTTGACTATAGCACCATATCCCAGTGTTAATCTCTTGTAGCAGCTCTGCATTCAAGATGGAGAGGTGACAATTTTAAGCCAGGTTAAAGTGGACATCATGTAGGGTTAACCCGCCGCGTGCCAGTGTCGTTTTAAAACGGTCTGACATAACTTTGCGGCTAGTGCCAGTGCCGTTTTAAAACGGTCTAAAACAAAAACATTCACTGTGGCCGCATTTTTCAAGATTCGCGGGTAAAAATTGTTAGGCATGTAAAGTAACTGGCTCAATCGGTAGAGAGTTGGTTTGCAGTCCAGGTTCAAATCCCCGCTGGGGCAGGGAACAGTTTAATGATTTGAATTTCATAAATATCAGACTTTACTGATCTACCAGATGACCTGCCGACATGTCGTAAAAAAAAAAAACGCTAATACCAATACACGAGTCCTGTATGAGACAGTCCTAGCATGTATTCAGTATGGATGGTGGGTGTTATGCACCGAAGAGGTGACATGTAGAGGTGTGTGGTACATAGGAGGATTACTGGGCCCTGAAAGCAGGCTGTGAAGCATATATATATATATATATATATATATATATATATATATAAAATAATAATACCATCCCCCAGGCTGTCAAGGCCATACACTCACTTGCTCCCCCCCTCACGCTCGCTCTGCCTCACTCTTCCTGTGTGCCTCACCCAGTGCTGTACATAGTGAAGGCATTTTGTAAATATTTTCATGTAAGTGTAAGTTGTAAATATTTTCATAAGTGTAAGGACTATATAGTGAAGTAGAGTTGTAAATACCTTCTTGTAAGTGTCAGGACTGTACGTCATGAAGTCAGGTTGTACCTGTTTTCAAGTAAGTGTAAGGTGTAGCTGCTTTCTCACGCTCACCACGTACGTGAGAGAAAGCCATTTTCTGTGTAAGGTATACTCAGGTATTTATGCTGGGAAGGTATAGCAATGTTCAGTACACTTTTCTGATCACTTATTACTTCAGCATCAATCACAATTTGCGTGTCTTTCTCACTGTGAATGCATTATCTTACTATCTATCTATCTATTGCCATACACCATAATCCCGTAAAGGGTGGCCATTTGACACCGAGTTAGTTGTTTTACAGGGAGGGGCACCAACCCTCCACCAACCCACTTGTCGACACGTAGGGAGCACGTATAGTTTGGTTATATGGTTACCACCCAGCGTTGTAAATGGTTTCTTGGCTTACAGGAAACCATTTGGCTTGTCACTCAGTGTAAAGCCACCTGTAAAGGAAAGAAAAAGAATAAGAAGTGACAGGAAAGATAGGAGAAATAGGAAGAGAGGAGGGCAGGCACAGAAAAACAGTGATAAAAGCTAAGGAAGTACGCAGCACCACCATCATCCACTCGATGTAGTGCTGCGTACTTTCTTAGCTTTTATCATTCTTTTTCTGTGCCTGCCCTCCTCTCTTCCTATTTCTCCTATCTTTCCTGTCACTTCTTATTCCTTTTCTTTCCTTTACAGGTGGCTTTACATTGAGTGACAAGTCAAATGGTTTCCTGTAAGCCAAGAAACCATTTACAATGCTGGGTGGTAACCATATAACCAAACTATAGGTACGTGCTCCCTACATGTCGACAAATGGGTTGGTGGAGGGTTGGTGCCCCTCCCTGTAAAACAACTAACTCAGTGTCAAATGGCCACCCTTTACGGGATTATGGTGTATGGCAATAGATAGATAGATAGTAAGATAATGCATTCACAGTGAGAAAGACACGCAAATTGTGATTGATGCTGAAGTAATAAGTGATCAGAAAAGTGTACTGAACATTGCTATACCTTCCCAGCATAAATACCTGAGTATACCTTACACAGAAAATGGCTTTCTCTCACGTACATGGTGAGCGTGAGAGCAGCTATACCTGTACACAAGTATGCAGGACTCAATAAAACTGATTTCCGAGCCTCTATGAGCATATTAATGGCGAAATTGGTTGTTTCCACATCAAAATCTATCATTTTAGCAAAAAAAAAAAAAAAAAAAAAAAGGCCGGCACTGGGGTTACCCATAGGGCTAAAAATAGCCGCCACGCGGCGGGTTAAGTTCCGACCTTGTGATGCAGAACAGTCCGTAGCTATGTCATTTCCAATTGTAGTTCACTACACTTGGAATTTGCAGAGTGTCCTTCATGCTCTGAGTTCTCAGAAGCAATATATATTTTGTGTTTATATTATTGTTGCAAAAAAGTAGCATTAAAAGTGTTTGTCATTATATGTTTGATTTTTACATTTTTCTTCGAAAATGCCTTGCATAAAGTGTAAGTTAGTTTAGTCTCGTAAGTCCAGATACGTGCAGTAAAGTGCACCTCGTGTCTGAAGTCGTCAATGGGTGAAGTTTACCAGCCTGCATATGGCAAGAGTCGATATTGTTTCATGTATGTTACTACTGAAGTGTTCTGTTCAACTCAGAAGAGGCCTCTTGTCATGGAAGAGTAACTTTCTATCCTATTCCATGCCTTTTATGTTGTTCATGTCCTGTCATCGATTTCAGTTATCTCGTTTTAACATTAATGCTCAAAGCTCTATAACTACTGGTGAAATAGTAGTCATAAGTACAATTAAACAATTTTATTTCAATCACATTCTAAGTGTATGTATAAGGAGTGTAATATGTGCTCACAAGTGACAAACGGGTACAGGTGTAATAAATATAAATAATTTATTACCTGTTTTGGAAGTCCTTGAGTGTAGAATCTGTAATAAAAAGGGACATTAGTAAATCTGAAAGAAAAATGTAATAGTAATAATAGAAAGGAAGAAGACTCATTCATACTGATGTGCAGGGGTGGGGTAACCAGACCAGCTCCAGGCTACACCTCCACCAGGGTGTCCGATGCACTCACTCACCCCAGGCATTATGGTGGACCTCAGTGAGTGGTGTGGCAGCTGGGTGTACCTGCTGCCACACCTCCACTCTCACCAGAGTCCACTACAGCACTGATAAGAGTGGTGGTGGTATGGGTGCAGTGTGTGTGTGGGGGGCGAGGCTTAAGTCTCCACACACTGCACCTACACCACCACCACCCCACCAGCCACAGTACTGGTGGTGGTGATGGGAGCAGTGAGTTTTGTGTGTGTTATGTGGCAGGCCTAAGTCTCCACATACACACACAACTCCCACTACCGCCATCACCACCCACAAACTGGGGTAAGCAAGTGGGTCAGATCACACCTGATGGAGGTGCTGGGTATGGGGGGGTTTACCCACTGGAGCTGGCCAGCTGGGGGAAGAGAAAGGTAAAAAGCTGGGAGGAGGAGAAGCGGTGAGTTGGTGCTGAGATGGGGATACAGACTGCCCTGCCGGCAGGCCAACCCTGTATAGTCTCGACCGGGGATTTGTAATCTGGTCCTACCTAAACCCCTGACCTCCTCCCCTGCCAGCCCTTTCCCTTCCCCACCACCCCTGCACATCATGGCTTATATTCCCAGTGGTTTGGGAAAGTCCCTAGCACCTCTTCCTTGCTAGATTATTTATACATTTAAGCACCTAAGTATTTTGTAGGTGTAATATGCAAAATTAATAAGAAAAAAAATTGGAAAATGTGAGTACGTTTAAGTACTTGGGTAGTGTGATGAGTAAGGATGGAGGTTTGGAGGGTGAAGTGCTTGAAAGGGTACAGCAGGGAAGAAAGGTTGCTGGTTCTTTGAAAGCAGTGATAAGAAACAGGGAAGTGAGCATGGAAGTGAAAAAGTTACTACATGACAGTATTGTGATACCAACTCTAACGTATGGAAGTGAAGCTTGGACGTTGTTGGAAGGACACAAGTCAAGAGTGAGAACCGTGGAAATGAGTTATTTAAGAGGAGCCTGTGGAGTCACATGGAGAGACAGGCTGACGAATGAGGATATAAAGAGGCGTTGTGGTGTTGATGTGGATGTGATAGGAAGCGTTATGAGGAACACACTGAGGTGGTTTGGCCATGTGGAGAGGATGGAGGGTCAAAGACTGACGAAGAGAGTGTATGTGAGTGAGGTGGAGGGGGAAAGAGGGACGGGGAGGCCGAGGACGAGATGGAGAGATGGGGTGGAGAGGTATATGAGAGAGGGGGGTGTGAGTTGGGAGCAGGGGAGTGAAATGGCAGGGGACAGGGCGACTTGGAGGCGATTTGTTTGTGGCCACCCCAAACGGGATTGAGGCGTCTGGCAATAGATAGATAGATAGAATAAGAAAAAGAGCTGTTAGTGAGCCTCCCACACCAATGAGAATACAAGCCACATGGACACACACAGAGAGAGGAAAAGAGAGAAGACAGAGGGAAAGATGGTGAGTTCTGGGCAGCCACTCCTGGGATACTGCATTGGCCCACAGGTGGAGAGAGGGTGGGAAGGTAAGGAGAAAGGATGGGGAAGGTGGGAAGGACTGTGGGAAAGGATGATGATTGCAGCTACCTAAAACGAGAAACTGTTAGTACAACTGCTGAAAAAGTGGAAGTGATCCTAAGCTTGCAATAATAAAGCCACTATAGTTACCCTTTCAACTTGAGCATTTTCTTTAAAAGCTGTCCTCTGATGATTTTTCTCAGACTGGGAGATACTACTCAAAATACATGAGTTACAAACGGCATTTATAACTCCCTTCACTATCAGAAGTCTCCTTAAACTGAATAACATTCTCTGGAGGTACCAAGAATAAAACCTAGTAAGTCTTTGGGTTAGAGATACCTAGAAAGAACATAGGGATGACTGGAGCTTACTCTACCATATAAAATACAACCAGGGGCATAAGTCAGTCTCCTACCTTTAAATATACGAGGCTATAGTAAGCCAGTCTTAATTCACCTACGCTCAGGAACTTGGAACTGGTAGTTCCTTATACCTATAACTAGCACCTTACCAACCTAACTCATCTCTTTAACTTGGCCTTAAACTGCCATCACTCCATCTTAAATGCTGAGTTGTAGCAACAGATTAGCACTTGAATATAATGCAAGTCATAATGCTATGAGAAGAATGTACAGTCATAGCATTACCTGATTCCCACACTAAAACAACAGAAATCTGGGCCAAGTTAATGAAAGAACACTCTACTGCCATCTTAGCCCATCCCACCCACTATATTCTATCCATTCCATCCATTTTCCTCCTTCCTCACCTCTGAACCCACCCACCTTCCTCCCTCCTCACCTCTCAATCCACCCATCTTCCTCCCTCATCTCTGAACCCATCCATCTTCCTCCTTCCCCACCCATCTTCCTACTTCCTTACCTCTGAACCCACCCATCTTCCCCCTTCCTCACCTCTGAACCCACCCATCTTCCCCCTTCCTCACCTCTGAACCCACCCATCTTCCCCCTTCCTCACCTCTGAACCCACCCATCTTCCTACTTCCTTACCTCTGAACCCACCCATCTTCCCCCTTCCTCACCTCTGAACCCACCCATCTTCCCCCTTCCTCACCTCTGAACCCACCCATCTTCCCCCTTCCTCACCTCTGAACCCACCCATCTTCCCCCTTCCTCACCTCTGAACCCACCCATCTTCCTCCTCCTTCACCTCTGAACCCACCCATCTTCCTCCTCCTTCACCACTGAACCCACCCATCTTCCTCCTTCCTCACCTCTGAACTCACACTGCCTTCCTTCCTCACCTCTGAACCCACACTGCCTTCCTTCCTCACCTGGAAATCAGATGGGATTTTCCCGTGTAGGTTCGTATCCTACTCACTGCGCAATGTTTGGGGGAGGCGTGGCTGAATCGGTAGAGAGGCGGCTTGCAGTCCTAATGGACCCAGGATCAAATCCCGGCTGGGGCAGGGAACAGTTTAAGGATTTGAATTTCCTAAAAGCAGACTTTCCTGATCCACCAGATGACCCGCCGACATGTCATAAAAGTACCTCCGCTAATACCAGTACACTAGTCCTGTATGAGACAGCCCTAGCATGTATTCAATATGGACGGTGGGTGTTAGCGCCGAAGTGGTGACATGTGGAGGTGTAGGAGGACTACTGGGCCTTGGGATGGGCCACTGCCCCCAAGAAATAGGCCCTGAGCCTTTGCCCAGAGTCGGACACGTAAAAAAAAAAAAAAAAAAAACCTGAACCGCACATCTTCTTCCTCACCGATGAACCCACCCATCTTCCTCCTTCCTCCCCTCTAAACGAACACTATCTTCCTTCTTTACCTCTTATTGTCCTACCCAGAAAACCCATCTCAGTAGCACACTTCCCCTGGCTTACTACACTTCCTCCACCCTAACCTTGAGCCTCTACACCCCTGATGAGGCAGTAAAAAGTGGATGATGGATGGATGGTAACAAGATCAAAATAAAACCGAGGTAATAATTAAACAGTCTACCCTCGGCCCTCTAGTCCTGTTGAGATGGATAGTAGAAAAAAACAATGCTCAGGCTGAAGGGGTAATGACTATCCCTCTCTATTGTCATAGTGTGAAAAAATAAATGATAAAAAAGGTTATTATACTGAACAGAAGCAACTAATACTTGCAAAACATGGGTTCTCAACCTGCTTAGGAAAACAGCCAAATTTCTTATTAAAATTGTCTCTCTGGGAACTTTATATTCAAACAGACGTGGCAGGCTACACTCTTCTTTTTATCAACTTTATTAGTATGTACTCACTCCATGTAGTGCTCCTCTCGGGTGTCTGCCCTTTCCACTCCTCCATCCTTCTTTCCTTCATTCTTTCCTCGTCCTTCTGCCTATGGGTGACTACACTCCCTCCTCTGTCTCTTTCCTTCATTCTTTCCTCTTCCTTCTGCCTGTGGGTGACTCTACACTAAGTGACAAGCCAGGAAACAATTTACTATGTTGGGTGGTAACCATATAACCAAATTTTGGTGCCTTGCGGTTTAGTGGGTAATTATGGCACTCCAATCAGGCTGAGCCAGTGCAGCTTTATATCCATGAGGTGGATGGGGTTTATTGCTCACATAAGGCCACTCAGGGATGAGTGAGGCTGGTGTCTCTCATCTTAAATGTCAGGACCAACTTGCCTAGTCCCAGGCTCCTACGCTCCTCATGGGGCAACACAGGATTGGATATTGGGTGGATGGATTAGTATCTATCAATGTACTGCAGAGTGCTGGAGGGGGATGCCTTCTCAGTGGCACTAATAAGACTAGGTAGTTGTGCTGAAGTTATACAAGTGTCCCTCAACTCCCTATCCCATGAAGGAAGGATGGTGAATAACAAGTGAAGAGCAACAGTCAGGTAAACTCGGGGCCACTACATGAACAACATTATTTAAGATTAAAATGTGAAAATCTGATGACAAGATGGAAAAATGTCACTCACTAAGCAAAGGCACGTCACACAGAAAAATGAGTGTAACATGATAGACTGAGCATCCATGTTCTATACTATCCCTATCTTCATAAAAACTTCTGAATACTGATAAATATGACTCTACAGTAATATATATAAAAAAATTAATAAGTATATAATGTGATATAAAACTTTAGGCAGCTTCCACAGTGTCTGCTTTTGGTTTATGACAAAGTTGGTTTATTTATACGGGACACAACTGGACCAGACTAAATATTCTGTCTGTTAGGTAATGATGAAGCAAATAAGTGTCTGTATGAATCTATGTAGTCTATGTAAGTTTGTTGTATTTATGTATGTATGTATGTATGTATGGATGGGGTTGTAAAGGAGGAGCAAGGTAGGGCAGTGGATGTGGGGCTGGCCCTAATGAATGAGGGTGAGATTTGGAAGCTTCCGGTGTTGCTGTTTGCTGATGATACAGTATTGTTGAGTGAAGATGAATGGGAGTTGCAAGGTTTGGTGAATGAATATGGGACAGTGTGTAGGAGGAGGAAGCTGAAAGTTAATGTAAACAAAAGTAAAGTTATGGTGTTTGAGAGGAATGAAGTCACAGAGTGTGCAGTGAGGTTGGATGGTGAGGATATGGAGAATGTGAGTGCATTCAAGTACTTGGGTAGTGTGATGAGTAAGGATGGAACTTTGGGGGATGAAGTACGTGAAAGGGTACAGCAGGGAAGGAAGGTTGTTGGTACACTGAAAGCAGTGATGAGAAATAGGGAGGTGAGTATGGAAGTTAAGAAGTCACTGCATGATGGTATTGTGATCCCTACCCTGACGTATGGAAGCGAGGCATGGACCTTGCAAGAGGGGAACAAGTCAAGAGTGAGAGCAGTGGAAATGAGTTACTTGAGAGGAGCATGTGGAGTGACGTGGAGGGACAGGTTGACGAATGAAGAAGTGAAGGAACGCTGTGGGGTAGATGTGGATGTGGTTGAGAAGATTAGGAGAAATACACTGTGGTGGTTTGGACATGTGGAGAGAATGGAGAATGAATGACTGACTAAGTGGGTGTATGTAGGTGAGGTGGAGGGAGGGAGAGGGAGGGGTAGACCGAGGATGAGGTGGAGGGATGGAGTTGAGAGGTATATGAGGGAGGGGGGGGTTGAGTTGGGGGGAGGGTAGTCAAATGGTGGGTGACAGAGTGACTTGGAGGTGTTTTGTCTGCGGCCACCCTTTGCGGGATTAGGGCGTCGGGCTATAGATAGATAGATAGATGTAAACCAACTGTGGAAGCAACCATTAACCCTTTGAATCCATATGATGTCTTAATAAATTCTTTCCACTGAGACAATTTTATTAGGGGTAAGAAAGATCTCTCATACTGAGGGAGTCTATCATGGGCACATCTATCAAGGGTGTATCAATCTGGGCTACATCTATCAAGGGGTCAAGGCTATATCAATGCTATATCTTGTTTTGTTTCGTTACTTTATAAAGGCTCCAACACACTTGCGTGCTTTGGTCTTGGCCACCTAATGACAGCTCTCCACACTGCTCGATCTCTGACAGCCTCCCTATTCAGTCCTTATCACTGAGGTCACACTCCATGACCTCGTCCCAGGTCTTTTTCAGTCTCCCTCTCATAACCCCACTCTCAACGTTCAAACTTCTCACTTTCTGCACCCAGTTGTCATCCTCCATCTTCTCCACATGCCCAAACCATCTTGATCTACCTCTCCTCATCTCAACACCAATACACTCCAGTCCTATCCTTCCTCTAAACTCTTCCATTGTAAACCCAGCCCCCCCCAGGTCTGGCATTCAAGGACGCACTGCACATCCACCTAATCACTGCCATTTACGTATATCTGAGCTTATAAATATCCATTTCCTTTAGTGCCCAGGTCTCACTACCATACAGCATTACACTTGTAACACGTGCCGCATATCTATCAAGGACCCAAGATTACATCTATCAAGGATATATATATCATGGCTCCTGACTATCTATTAATGCTATACATTTATCAAGCTTATATCTATTAAAATCTGCATCTAACCTCTCTATCTCAAAAATCCTACGCTGAATAAAAAGGACAAAATTGGACTCATTAGCTTAAAAATTAAAAATTAAACGAAAATAAAAACAAGCTTACCTTTTCTTCACGTGAAAGCAAAATATATGGTGAGCACATATTACACATCTGTCTTGAAAACCACACAAAGACAAATATAAAAACAATAAAGAAAGAAAGATAGAGAAAGAAAAACATCACATGCACAGACAGTCCTCATTATAAGTTATGTGTGTTTTTGGAAATACTGTATTAAAAATTTTCTAAGACCAGTATGATAATTTTGGGCAAACACAAAATCGGCTGGAGTACCAATGGGATTTTTTTTTTTCCCTAGGCAATTTTTTCCATACATTACAGTGAGGGGGAAAAAAAAAAAAAAAAAAAAGAGAGAGAGAGAGAGAGAAGAAAAGCAAAAGGCCATGATAATTTTTGGGAAATATGAAATCAGTTTGAAAGGCACCATTGGGCTTTATTTTCTGCTAGGGTATTTTTCCCGTATGTTATAGTGGACTTTTCATTTCATTCATTGCCAGACACCATGTATCCCAAACGGGGTGGCCAAGGGCTTAGAGTTAATTGTTTTACAGGGAGGGGCACTAATCCTCCACCAACCCCACTTGACACGTAGGGATGCCAACAGCATCTGGTGTTCCCAGGCAGTCACCCATCCAAGAACTAACCAGACCCAACGTTGCTTAACTTTGCTGATCGGACGGGAAGCGGTGTACTCAACGTGGTATGGCCGTTGGCTATAGTGGACTTAAAATGCAAAAAAGAAACGTTGAAAAAAGGCCAGGGATATTTTAAAAATTTATATCACAATTTATATGAGTGTAATTTTAAGGGGGAAAATATCTGACCAAATTAGAAGGATTTTTTTTTTTCTTTTTAACCCTTTAACCGCGGGCATTGTTTTGCCCCAACTGGCCTCTCCCGCGGGGGTTCCAGCCAAAATGTAAACAAACTTTAAACCTTTATAACTCTGCACAGAATAAATCTAGAGCGAAAAATAAGGTACCATTAGAAAGTACTAACCTTCGGCTTTGCATTGATGTAGGTTTCATGATTTCGTTGACTATCACTGGATGGGCAGTGCCGTTAGAAGTGAGCGATCGAAAATCACTATTTTTCGCTCACACACCATTACCTTCACTCACACATCATTACCAAATGCCAACCTCATTCTGATAATAATACTATAAACATATATGAACACTGCACATACGATAAACACCCACTCTGTGTTCACTGAGGCAGGTAAAAGGCACTGTAATTGCCCGCACTTCACTGCCACATCAGCGGTGTTGTAATCACTATTTTTCGCTCACACACCATTACCAAATGCCAACCTCATTCTGTAATAATACTATAAACATATATGAACACTGCACATACGATAAACACCCACTCTGTGTTCACTGAGGCAGGTAAAAGGCACTGTAATTGCCCGCACTTCACTGCCACATCAGCGGTGTTGTAATCACTATTTTTCACTCACACACCATTACCAAATGCCAACCTCATTCTGATAATAATACTATAAACATATATGAACACTGCACATACGATAAACACCCACTCTGTGTTCACTGAGGCAGGTAAAAGGCACTGTAATTGCCCACACTTCACTGCCACATCAGCTGTGTTGTCACTCACACAGCTGGACAGATACTGATGCGTGTTGGTCAGGGGTGGGGTGGGGGGTCCGGGGGGTGGGAGGTGGGGGCCCGGGGGGTGGGAGGAGGGAGGTGGAGGTCGGCTGGAGTGAAAGAACTTAATAGCTACTCTCCCTTGAAACAATTGGCGCACGGAAAAAACGCGGAGTATTCAAAATATTCACAAACATTCGAGAATGACACCCGCGGTTTGGTCCAGTTTATGCAATGTCATTCTGGAATGACACCCGCAGTTAAAGGGTTAAGTTACTCTTGACTTGGTAGCGAACACTGATAAAAGTGTACCTTATAATGAGGCATCTCTTTAAATAATAAAAGTTAATGGGACACCTCTTTAAAAATAATAATAGTAATAGTGTACCTTTTGTGTAAATCAAATAATAATAATAATTGTACTGTTTCATGTAATTTGTATAAATAATAATAATAATAATAATAATAAATAATAATAATCATACTGTTTTGTATAATGCATATAAATAATAATTTCTGCTGTCTTTCCTTCATTCTTTCCTCTTCCTTCTGCCTACTGGCGATTACACACTCCCTCTTCTGTCTTTCTTTCCTTCACTCTTTTCTCTTCCTTCTGCCTATGGGTGAGTCTACACTGAGTGACAAGCCAAACAGTTTCCTATACACCAGGAAACCATTTACTATGCTGGGTGGTAACCATATAACCAAATTATGGTGCCTGGTGGTTTAGTGGGTAATTAAGGTGCTCCAATTGGATTGAGCCTGTGTAGGTATATATCCAAGGGGTGGTTGGGTTTATTGCTCATGTAATGCCACTCAGGGATGAGTGAGCCTGGTCACTCTCATCTTAAATGTCAGGACCAACTTGCCTAGCCCCAGGCTCCTACGTTCCTCATGGGGCAGCATAGGATTGGAATAATGGATGGATGGATTGATGATAATAATACTAATAATAATACTAATAATAATAACAATGACAACACGGGTATATCTCGGACTGTAAGGGGAGGGGATGCCTTCATGTGGTGGCACTGATATAAATGGTTGGCTCAACTGCCTGGTTATAATCAATTCTTAACTCTCTATCCCCACAAAAGGGGAGGATAGTGAACTCCAAGGGAAGGTTAATATCAGCTCAGTATTTAAGGAGTGATGGCAAATTTAGGTTATGTTTTAAGGGACCGAAAGACAGGGATGTGAGCTGCGGGAAGGGCAGCAAAATGGCAGGTAACAGGGTGACATGGAGGTGATTTGTTTGTGGGCACCCCTTGTGGGACTGAGGTGTCTGGGAATAGATAGAGGGAGAAATAAAAGGGGCAGAGTTAGTTTTATGCCGCACCTAAGCTGACTGAGCCTGCACTACAGAAAATAAATATAAATAAATAAATGGCATAGCTATTTAGGGTGTTGAATTGAAGGTCCTGCAGCAAGTGTATGGACAGCTGAGGTGATGAAGGAACCAACAGTGATGAAGAAACTGGCAGTGATGAAATGTGCAGCTCTCTTGGTATTAGACTCCTGACATCACCACCTGTAAAAGTAAATGATACACTGTCAGGCACAAATACGGTACTGATAAATAATACATTACAATGATCCATCCATCCATCCATCATCCAATCCTACGTTGCCCCATGAGAAGCGTAAGAGTCTGGAGCTAGGCAAGTTGGTCCTGATATTTAAGATGACAGTGACCAACCTCACTCATCCATCCACGAAGACCAAGGCAACCTCCAGGAGGAGGACCACAGCCCTGAGGACTGGTGGAGAGGCCTCATATTGTCCCTGGGGTTGTTCTCCCTCCATCTGGAGGAAGATGCCTACCTGACGGACTCAGGCAGGGAACGACGCTGCAGCCCAGCCCTGACGGTGGTGCCACCAGCAGGAGACCACAGCCGACGCGCCTCCGAGGACGTCCCCAGGACCCCCAGGCAGACCCTCTTCACTCCCCGACGAAGGCAATGCCCGTCCTCCACCCGGTGCCTGAATGAGCGCCCTCAGTGCCTATTTGGTCCTAGTCCTGAGGGCCAGACCCCAGTCCCCAGCCCCGACAGTGAGGGGGCCCTTCACTACACACAGCCCAAGTCCCAGCCGAGAGACGATGCCCCTGAGAGTGGTCCCATGGCCACGGGACGAAGGGACTCCCAAAGGGCCTCTGCCAACCCCAGGCTGAGAGTTGTGAGCCCCTGGACCTCCTCTTCCCTCTGCCCCACTCGAGATACAACAGTGAATACAAGGACTGAATATAAGCGAGCAGTGAGGCTGGCACACGAAACACGAGTGAGTGTAATGCAGTATAAGAGTACAGTGAGGCCAGGAAAGAACGCATACTAGTGAGTGTAAGAACAGGCGTTTTAGTGATACTATATATCTATTGCCAGATGCCATAATTCCGTAAGGGGTGGCCGTTTGACTTTGAGTTATTTGTTTCATGGGGAGGGACTATAACCCTCCACCAACCCACTTATTGACATGTAAGGAGCAAGTATGGTTTGGTTATATGGTTACCACCCAGCATTGTAAATGGTTTCCTGGCTTACAGGAAACCATTTGGCTTGTCACTCAATGTAAAGCCACCTGTAAAGGAAAGAAAAGCAATAAGAAGAGACAGGAAAGATGGAAAAAATAGGAAGAGAGGAGGCCAGACACAGAAAAAGAACAATACAGGCTAAGGAAGAAGTAGGCAGCACTACATCAAGTGAGCGGATGATGGTCGCCACCACCTACTCAGTGATACCAAACAGTGCAATGAACACGAACACTGAGATGAACTATCATCCCTCAGTGCAGTGCCTGTAACATAGGGTCAAAATCTACTCCCCCCTTTGTGCAGAGTCAGTAACCCCCCCCCGTGACCAGTCTAAAACTTAGTGCCAGAGCAGTGTAAGGCTCACGGAATTGCCTCCTCACTACTGACAGTGAAATAGTGCCTTGCCCTCCTGAACCAGACTTAGACCCCTGTATATCTAGTATCCTGTGCAATACTCTGCCCACTAATACCAGCCTAGGCCTATGTATTGATTTTTGCCTAATATACAGTATTGTGTAAGACTGTGCCTGTTCCACAAGTGAATTTGTCAATAGACGTGTAAGGTTGCTGCCCTGTGTTTTACTGCCCTGGCCCTCTCTTGTTCAAGCTCCGGTCTAGAAAGGGAACCCAGCTGCACTCTAGGTGTTCTAGGGACAGGAGGCCGCCCCTTAAACACCTAGCATAACAATCCTTATAGAAAAATCAATTGCGAACAATCTGATACTAAAATGAATACTGTAGCACAAAAAAAAAAAAAAAAAAAGTCAAATATGAAAATATAAACATTTGTGAGTAACTATGTGATGCCTGGTAACGCCCGGCCGACCTTGGGGTGTAGCAAGGAATGCATGTGGGGCCAGCCAAAGTGTTAATTACCCTGGTGGTGATAGTGAGGAATGCCTTCACGTGGTGGCACTGACAGAACTGAGCACCTCCTAACTCAGTAACAACCCTTCCCCATCCCACACTATTAACATCCAGTAAATGTTTATAAGTACACTCTCACTCATTTTTTTGTTCAAAATTGTTTTTCAAAATCTTTTTGTGTGAGCTGTTTGATTCTGACATTCCCTACAATTTCATGTGACCCAACTGACCATCAAAATTTATTAATCACCCCAGACCAATTTACAATGGAAATGCCACAGGAGGAAAGTTATTTATCTCGAGGAGAGTGTATGTGAGTGAGGTGGAGGGGAGGGGGTAGAGGGAGGGGGAGGCCAAAGATGAGATGGAGCGATGGAGTGGAGAGGTATATGAGAATGAGGGGCGTGAGCTGGGAGCAGGGCGGTGAAATGGTGTTGGCCAGGGCGACATGGAGGTGATGTGTTTGTGGCCACCCCTTATGGGATTTAGGCATCTGGCAATAGTCAGATAGAGATATACCTCTTCCTGAAGGGAAAGATTTATCAACATCTTCTGAGAGTGGGTTTGTAAAATAAAACCAAATTCCTGAAGCAGAAGTGGCTCTGACCATCTTGTGGTTGTGGAATTGTCGACATACATAAGGTGGGTTCTGCGGAAATGGCAATATATAATGAACTACCAGCAGAGAGTGAGATGCGGCTTATTTATGAACGCCATCTGTGGCTGGTCATTTCAGAGTCCAAACAATTAATTTATAACACCCAGAAAAATCCAAACAATGATTTTATAACCCACAGAAATCCAAACAATTATTTTACAAAGCAGAAAAATCCAAACAATTATTTTACAAAGCAGAAAAATCTAAACAATAATTTATACCACCAGAAAAATCCAAACAATGATTTTATAACACCAGAAAAATCCAAACGATGATTTTATAGGCCAGAAAAATCCAAACAATGATTTTAAAACAACAGAAAAATCCAAACAATGATTTTATAGCAACAGAAAATATTTGATGTGATAAATATGCTTAAGACTTCCACTCTATAGTAAATATGGTAAAACTTTTAACTGCAACTGATTTATGCTGTGATGGAATGTTTTTTGGGCAGTTATATACAGAATTCTATCTATGGTATCTTCTGCCAGATGCCTTACTCCTGTGAGGGGTGGCCACAAACAAATCACCTCCAAAAAAGGGTATTATTGCAGTTTCAGACAGTCACGCCTCTCAGTCTGACTGGTTAGGGAGTTTGGTAACGTAAATATAAGGTATTTTAATATGGTTAAAGCTGCAAGTTAGCTTTTATGGACAAGATTAGATAAAATTAGGTTGGGTTTGTTATAAAAAATTAAAAAAGTAATCTGGGCTGTCCAAAACTGTGAAATTACCTAAAAAATATTACAACTTGAACAAAGCATACACAAAACTATAAAATACAAAATCTGAATGGAAAAAGCAAGAATGGCTTTGTAAACAATCACCTACATATTATGGTGGTGGTCGTGAGGGATGCCTTCACATGGTGGCAATAATATGGCAAGCCGGCTCCACTGCCTGTTATACTGTACTTACATCCCTCCAACTCCTTCCCTACGGTATCTTTTGCTGAGAATGACTGACTGCAGGAGAAGGCAGCTTAACTGGGCCTGCAGTATTGAGTCTGGGGCCACAACAAGCCTCCATTACATACCCTGGCACCTCTGGCAATATTCAAGATCACTATAATTATACATATTACTGGTGGTACGTAGAGCTTCCATTAATATTGTGAACGTTAGATACTCTGGCCTAGCCTCCCAATACCTACACTGTCATTACTCGGCTACCACTTATTTCTATTAATTCTTACTACTTCCACTTAATCTTGGCAATACATTTATAATATACCAATACTCACTTTTAAAATGTGAGGCGTCGGGGCCCAGAGAAACTAAAATAAATTTCAGGAATATACCCTTCGGCGTCACGTGTCATGTGCGATATATAAATATATATAATTCGGCTATAGATATAATGTACTAAAATTGGCCTGTTTTAATTAACTCAACAAACGAGACAGTACTATTTTAGGATTACTATGTATTAGTTTCGTTATAGGTTATTACATTGTTCTTCGTAACAAGGAATTAAAACATTTTCATTGTTTTGCGAACCGTAAATCTCCATAATTTAATTTTGCTACTTCGTATCTAGCCTTTATTTTAATGATTTTGAGTGTTTATGTAGTTCAAATTAATAATTTGTGCTATATTTATACCAACTACGGTAAGTTAATGATAACACTGAAGGGCAATGCTCCATCCTCTCCCGTCTTCCTTTCCTTCTGTTACACAAATTTTCTTCCTTCTGTTAAACATCTTTCCTTCCTTCTACAGGTATTGCACATCTTTCCTTCCATTTTTCTTCCTCATTCATTTTTCCTCCTCACCTTTCTTTCCTTCCTTCCATCACTCTTCTCCCTTTCTTATGCTAGCTTGCCTGCCTTCTTTCATTCTTTGTCATCTTCCTCCCTTTTTGCCTTGTTTCTTCCTTTCTTACTCTCGTTTCTCTAATTACCTCCCTTCTTATATACCTGCCTCCTTCCATCTCTCCATGCCTCCCCCTCCCTTCTCTTCTTTTCTTCCTCACATTCCCCTCTCATTTTCTTCATTCATTCTCTTTCTTCCTTTATTTCTCATTTTCAAATCCAACTTTAGACCTTCAAGCCTGTGAAGAGGTTATTCACCAAGTATCATGGGATATAAGGCCACTACATTATTGATGATAATCTCTTCTAGGTGGTACTCTAAGTACAGTACCCATTTTATAGGTTATATGCTTGAGTGTCCAGTTCTTTCGAGTTACCATCATCATTCATCATCATCCATATCGACCTCTTTTCACACCCCAGGGTGGTGTGAGGTAGGGGAACAAAAATGACAGAATGAGGCACACGAAACCTTGCCCTTGAATGAGATACATTTCCATTCATTAACGAAAAGTTGTGGTCAGACTATTACTCTCTTATATTGTAGAATTTTCTAAGCAGACCTTACAGAAAAAGACTGTCGAGGAAAGTAAGAAAAACCCCTCCATCAGTAGTCATCGTACCAGTACAAAAATGATAAAAATAGTGGCAATGTTAATTATAATAGCAAATAGACAAAATGCAAATAAAGCATGAAACCAAGCATGTCTATAAACTCTGTGGACAGCTGATTATGAGAGATGTGGGAATGGCAGCCACAGAGGGAATAACTTCAAATATAAGCCGAGATGACTTGCCGCCAACCATTTTCCTCCCAGTCCATTTTCTTCATATTCTAGACTACACAGGAGAGAAGAGTGGTGATTTGGAGAACGTATATAAGTTACGTATGATACAAGGACAAAACCAGTGGGCACTTTTTGAATTATTGGCCTACGTTCCCTTTCCCTTCTACTGTATTTTTGTTTATTTTACAGTACCATAGATTATCCATTCATTATGTATTGCCCCATCAAGGTTGTAGGGGTCGGGGATGGGTACGGTAACTTAAAGCTTGGCGTTTATAAAGTGAGTTACCATTTTGCCAACGATTTGTTCACTAGCAGCTAATAGACCTGGGAACTATAGTTTGATCATGGGTGTTGCAAGGATGACTTTGCTTATTTAGGTAATTTCTGTGGTAGTTGGGGGGGGGGGCTCTGCCATCCATTCATTCAGTGCATTGTTAAATGGTGCCTTCAGCTGGCTCTGCACCATATGACAGGCCAAATGGTTTTCCTGTACTTCGAGAAACAATCTACGACAATGTGTGGTTACCATATAGCCAGTAAATGGATGCCTGGTGATTAAGTGGGTTGTCTCATCTGGTTTTGGCCCATAGGGGCAATTTCGATTTGTTGGTCATTCTTGCTGTAAATTCCTAGGCCTTAATGCTTCTGATTTCTGATGCGGTATTATGTTGGATGATGGATGGAATTAGAGGTCACAGTGTTCACCACTATCTTCCATATGGCCTCACTGGTGCAACATAAAGGCATCACTAATATAACCTTATGATATCCTTAGCTTATCACTGCAGTGATGATGGGAGTTAGTGCTTCATGGATGACATGTACTAGGGCAGCTGGCTGTCAAATCTGTTGACTTTGGGTCTGGCCATGCACTGTCCTAAGTGTATGATTTAAACATGTCATAGTAGACGTGTAAGGTTGATGCTGACAGTACTGTTCTCATATCTTTTTGTATGATTGCATATGTTTGCACTGCCAGTTCATACTTGTAATAGATGCAGATGCCGACACACACATGGGATATGACACCAGAGAATGTACAGGTATCAGACTTGGAAAATGATTACCTTTGCCCTGCATTGCCCCAGGCCACCCTTGGGCAACGTGTAGTATCCTTTAGTACCGTACTTCAAATATGTATATTGCCCTGGGGGATAGAACTATGGCAATGACGTGGGGCCGAGGCTTAGTTGCTGGCCTAAATGCAATGTTCCCAGGCAGGAACCCAACCACATTTACCATGTACTGTAGTCAAAATCCAGACTGAGACTACTACTTATGCATAATTATCTCCTATACACGGCTCATCTTCTTGGGGGCAGTGCCTCCTCCATTTTCCCTGTATCTCGCTGTGTGGAAGGACTTTGTTCAACCTTAGCAAGGTGGTGTCATCCACAAGAAGGTGGCTGCTTGCTTGTGGTCAGTTGGATCTGCTCAGCCTGACAGACCAGGGTACAGCAACAACAGCAAATCTGACACACATAAACAGTCATTATAACTCTTAAGCTTTCACATGCATCATTGTCACTAAAAATATCCTGTTCCCATTCATATTTTGGCAGTACAGTATGGGGGAGCGTTCATTCTGGCCACCACTCTCCCCCTGAAAAGATCCAGTACTTCAGTGGATGCCATGTGGACCTGTACACTGCTTTGTATGTCATATTAACTAAGTCAGCTTAGGTCTTCACTGCTAAGGAAAGCAAACACCAACTGACTTTTGATCCTAATGAGACTTTCTTTTATAGGAGATACAGTATGATTATGCTGGAGAGGTATATTACAGATTCTTATTGTTTGAATGATAGGTGAGTCACTGTGAGACTCATTTTGCTGAGTATGGTGCTGGTGGTTCTCTTACATTACGATACTCCTGATTTTTAGGGAAGAGTAGAGATTGGAATGATGATGTAAATGACCAGAGTACTGCATTGCCAATTTCCCTCAGCTCATCCTGCCTCAACCCATCTTTTTATGAAGCAACAAGGGTTGTGATGATGATGATGATGAAAGTAAGAAAAGTACTGCTGAGTAAATGCTCCATTGCATAGTCAGTTTCCTTTCATTTTAGGGAACTGGACCACTCACATCTTGAATACTAAGTTGTGGTTGTATAAAATTTAATGAGCTTTACTTAAGAGGTAGGTATGTATCGCTTTGGTTAATAGTCAAATCAATCCTCCAGTCTGACTACACTTGGCCATCAACTGAACTGGGAGAGGTTTGAGATCTTTGTTAGGCTATACTATTAATTCAGTGTGTTTATTCCAGGCCGTTGAGAGCACAGTAGTGGTGGGAGGTGGTGTGCTTCGGGGTACGCAGTTCCCTGGCCTGGGTGTGGGTGTGTTGGGCAGTCCTTACACCCGCCTCCTGTCCCTCACACCCATCAGAGCCCACTTACCAGCTGTCTTGGCCTCACTCGCATGCATTCACACTCATCTTAACCACAGTGAGAGGTATGATTGTAGTAGTAGCAGTAGTATTTTGACCCTCAGGTTCCATAAGCCATGAACCCAGTGGACTGCAGGCTAGAGTTACCTTCTTCCTTCAGTCCACTCCTCCTTTCAAGAAGAGGGAAGGAGTTGAGGGATGTTTGTAAACTGGGCATTGGAGCCTTATGGTTATATTGGTGCCACCTTATGAAGGCCTCCCTTTCCAGCACTGAGAGGTATTGGTGCTGCATGTATTTATGCCTGGTGGTGAAGTATTGGTGCATGTATTTATGCCTGGTGGTGAAGTATTGGTGCATGTATTTATGCCTGGTGGTGAAGTATTGGTGCATGTATTTATGCCTGGTGGTGAGGTATTGGTGCATGTATTTATGCCTGGTGGTGAAGTATTGGTGCATGTATTTATGCCTGGTGGTGAAGTATTGGTGCATGTATTTATGCCTGGTGGTGAAGTATTGGTGCATGTATTTATGCCTGGTGGTGAAGTATTGGTGCATGTATTTATGCCTGGTGGTGAAGTATTGGTGCATGTATTTATGCCTGGTGGTGAGGTATTGGTGCTTCTATTTATGCCTGGTGGTGAGGTATTGGTGCATGTATTTATGCCTGGTGGTGAGGTATTGGTGCATGTATTTATGCCTGGTGGTGAGGTATTGGTGCTTCTATTTATGCCTGGTGGTGAGGTATTGGTGGTGCATGTATTTATGCCTGGTGGTGAGGTATTGGTGGTGCTTGTATTTATGCCTGGTGGTGAGGTATTGGTGGTGCATGTATTTATGCCTGGTGGTGAGGTATTGGTGGTGCATGTATTTATGCCTGGTGGTGAGGTATTGGTGGTGCATGTATTTATGCCTGGTGGTGAGGTATTGGTGCTGCTTGTATTTATGCCTGGTGGTGAGGTATTGGTGCTGCTTGTATGTATGCCTGGTAGTGAGGTATTGGTGCTGTTTGTATGTATGCCTGGTAGTGAGGTATTGGTGCTGCATGTATTTTTGCCAGGTGGTGAGGTATTGGTGGTGCTTGTATTTATGCCTGGTGGTGAGGTATTGGTGGTGCATGTATTTATGCCTGGTGGTGAGGTATTGGTGGTGCTTGTATTTATGCCTGGTGGTGAGGTATTGGTGGTGCATGTATTTATGCCTGGTGGTGAGGTATTGGTGGTGCATGTATTTATGCCTGGTGGTGAGGTATTGGTGGTGCTTGTATTTATGCCTGGTGGTGAGGTATTGGTGGTGCTTGTATTTATGCCTGGTGGTGAGGTATTAGTGCTTGTATTTATGCCTGGTGGTGGGATAGTTGCAATGCCTCTTGTCACAGTGATAGCCTTGTGTACTGTACATGCAATCCACAAGAGGTGGCTGGAGGGGTTTCATCATGTAATGCCATCAAGGGCAGTGGGCTGGGCATCTGGAGGGTTTGGATCATGTAATGCCATCAAGGGCAGTTGGCAGGCCATCTGTTCTCAATCATACTGGACTACAATAACCTAGCCTTACATCCCTACACCTCAGTGGCTGCTACTGGCTTTTTATTTTCCCACTTTTTTTTTTTTTAGATAATGATTTAGCAGCCAATAGTGGTACAGGCAGATCAATGCCTGGTTGGTGATGCATTATTCTTGTATGTCTGGCTGAGCAGACCCTTCAACCACAGGTAAGCAACTGCTTTTGTGGGGCCATCCTACATGTACAGTACAGCATGATATGGTACATGTACCATGTAGGGAGCCAGGCACCCTACATGTACAGTACAGTATGGTACAGTACATATACCATGTAGAGAACCAGCACTCCTTGTGGTAGACAGAACCTCACCAGGGTTCTTTTCCTCAATGAGATGCAGGGAAATGTGAGAAGGTTTGGCTCCAGGGTGGACACCACAGCTGCTTCAATCTACCCAGGGTTCACAGCACCACCATATATAGGCTCCTTGTTGGTGACAGTAACATGTAGTGAACCCTGTAACTGCCACGAGTTTGCGTGACTAGAAAAATAATCATCTTTGACCTGAATATAACCTTATGAGAAGCACTTAGCTGGATTTCTCAACTGAGCAAAATGTGGTGTTTTAACCTGGATAAAGTACCCAGGTCCTCCAGTTGCAGTAAAATGGTTAATCATCTTTGAGTTTTTTTCCTTTTTCATCCATGTCTTCTGTAGCAAATATCATCATCATCATCATCATCATCATCATCATCATCATCATCATCATTATCCAGACCTAGTTTCCACTGAAGAACCAGGTGAGGCAGCAAATATTCAAATATTTTCTAGTGTACCAGTAACTCTTCCTTCTCTTTAACACTTGGCCTTTTATCATCATATCCTTCCATTGTTAGAAGTAATACAGGTTCCATCCCTATTGTATGAACTAACTTTTCTCATCTCATATTTCTTAACCCCTTGAATCCAGTGACATATTTTATAGGTTTAGTCGTCCATAATGTGCTTTTATTCAGCTCGTTGATATTGTTTGGACTGGATGGAGTAGATTAATCCTTTACAAACTCCTTCACTGTTTGAAATCCTTCCAAAGTTAAATACAATTTGAGCTGGTATGATTAGATTGCTGTCTGTATATCTATTGTCAGATGCCTTAATCTATAAATGGGTGGCTTCAGACAATTCATCTCTGTCATTCTGTCCTTTGCCATCTGCCTACCTTCTCTCCAACACCTCCCCCCTCACTCATATAGCTCTCCACTCTGCCATTTGGCTGCCTTGTCTCCAGCACACCCCTGTCTTACACCTCATCACTTCATCACTCCATCTCATCCTCAGGATCCCTCTCCCCCTACCCCTCTCACCCGCACTCACATACACTTTGCATGTCATTTTCTTCTTCCCCATCCTATCCTCATAGTAAAACCATTTCAAAGTACTTCTTAGATTTAGCATTTATAAACCTCTTCAGTGTCCTGTTAAGTTTTCAAAATAGTCTGGATATTGAAAGAAGAAACCAAGGGAAAAAAGTGGCTTGAAGGGTTAATTTCTGTGTTGCCCTCCACTCACTGATATGCAGAGGAGCCGAGTTATCAATGGAGGTACAGGAGGCTCTGGACTGTGTGGTTGCTGATGCTGCTGCCTTCTCTCCTGCCTCTGTTCACCCCCTCCAGGTAGGAACTTTAATTTTATCTTACTATATTGCCTGTATTAGAGAGGGTAATGAAGCACATATATAAGGAAAAATACAGTACTATCAGATTTTTGGTCTTAGGGAGGAGTGCCAGTACAGTACTTTATAACATTACTCTCCTTTATTAGTGATGACAAAGTGCTTCACCTTTATTTATATTGCCCAGCTGGTGGTGATGACATGGGGGCCAGTGCAGACACTCATGGACGCATTCACCATGTTGCTTACCCATGAACATGCCCACTATCTCAGTGCCATCCATGTAAGTTATCTCAATTTGTCTTTCTCCTTACTTCCCATATTTCTGTCTTTCCTTTCTTATATCCTTCTTTGTCATATGTCTTTCCTTATCTTTCTCATACTTTCATCTTTCCCCTTTCCCTGTTCTTCCTCTCATATATTCCTGTATCATATATCTCTCCATATTTTTCCCTGGCTACAGAGACAGAATGAGAAAGAGAGAGAGAGAGAGAGAGAGAGAGAGAGAGAGAGACCACCTGGGGAAAAGGAAACATAATCAGACACCTTTACACTGAAATAAAGAGGTACATTTTCCCCTTAATATTTGTCATCTCAAGCACCTTTTGGTAGTGTTCACTGTTTACTGGTTTGTGCATAAAGAATACAGTCCACCTTGGTCAGCAGCACAGCTGAAGTACCCACCTACCATGGCAATATTGGAATGTTTGACAGAGAACCACCAGTAAAAAAAAAATATATTAAAAAAAAAAATAAAAAAGTGGACCTGACTGACCATCACACTCTTCTCTGCCTTTCCTGGATACACTTAAAGGGAAACTAGTTGGAAACTACCATTGCAAGACTCTTATGAAGTAATCTAAATCAGGTTTCTTATGGTTAGTAATTTTCCCAGGGTGGTTGGTAGGAAGAGAAGAGGTTTGATCATGAAGGTACAGGGACTAAAACAGAAAATAGTGATGGAGTTAAGAGGTTTGATCATGAAGGTACAGTATATAAAACAGAAAATAGTGATGGAGTTAAGAGGTTTGATCATGAAGGTACAGTGAATAAAACAGAAAATAGTGATGGAGTTAATTGGGGGGTGTAGGTTACATGATGGAGTTAAGTGTCATATTAGAGATGGCATGGAAGGCTTCAGAGCGTCTAAGTGATTCATTTCCTTAATTACACCTTGACATTTTCTTGTGTTATTTGTATCAATTTAACATCAGACTATTTTGCATAAAGAACATACAGGAGAATGCTTAGGTGTGATGTACAGAATAAATCTCTAAGGAAATGGTGTTAGGAAATCATCAGAGTCACTTAGAATCCAACTCCTCGCCTTCACTCTCCCCCTATGACAGTCATGGCTGGCTGAGGTGAAGGGGAAAGAGCCTCATGTCCATCTCACCCTCCCAACCACACAGCAGAACCAGGAGCCTCTCACCTGTAAGTACTGTAAATGGCCTTGGTTGTAGTAGCTTTTCATCATCGTTGTCATCATCATCCTTGTTTTTTTTTTTTTAATGTTGTTATTAAATTTGCCATCAGTTTTGCATTCTTTGTTGTCATCATCACCACCACCACCACCACCACCACCCAGTTTTCCTCATTTACACTGAGTGGGGATATCCAGAGAATGAGCTTTACATCTTGCATTTTGCCTCATCTATTTTTCTTCTCTTTACCATCATATGATTTACACACCAGTAGCCTAATAACTGGATCTTATAAAAAGGTTCTTGACTTAAAACAGGATTTGCCTATGAAGGGTGACTGAGATTTATTCCCCATATACATTAATGGCATTTGGGTGAGCAACTGATCACCTTCATCTTAAATGTCAGAACTAAATAGTCTAGCACCAGACCCCTTAGCTATTTATGGGGTAGTAAAGGGTTGAATGACAGATAGACAGTCATTGTCTTTCTGTCTATCTGTTGTCTCCCCCTACATCCTGTGAGGGTTGGTCTGGAAAAAAAAAAAAAAAAAAATCCCTGTCCATACTCAGTAATAATCCTTCCCTCCATGACACTACCCCCTTCATATACTGTACTGTTTTTCCCTTATACAGTATTATCCATGACTTTATTCTTCAACTATCTGTCCTCCTTCTAACTCCCTCCAGATACTGTACACTCATATCAGCCTTCCTCATCTCAGTGACTCCCTTCAGTTTCTCTCTCTTCACCACAATATTGCATCTATTTCTTGTATTGCTATGGTACTCTTCTAGTCACTGCTCCTTTCAGCATTTTTTCTGCAATCGTTTCCCAGTACAGCAGGCATGCAGCACCTGTCTTGCTACATACTCATGTCCTTTTCCTCTCCAGCTCTGTAATACAAGAACTAACCAGTATGGTACTCATGGTCTTTTATATGCTGTCTGTATCTGTACCTGTCCATATTAAATCTACTGCAGGCTAGGACCATCTCCTTGGAGGGAGAGTGATAGCCAGAATTAACCCTTCTCACGAGAAGGAATGTCTGTATGAAGAGTAATGCATGTGAAAGGTGAATGTTGTGTCACTGGGTATCGAGGGATCAGTGCCTGTATATGTCAATAGCTGAACAGACAGAGAGCAAACATATGAAAGAATCTGAAAGGAGCAGCACTTACTTTAAGTGTTCACCAGGTTAGAGGACTTGAACCATAGACTTAGTGCTCATGCATCACAAGAAGAGTACACTGACCAGCAAACCACTGCAATACTCCCTTTCTTTCATGTTCACAACTGATCAGTTTGTAACTCTCTTCCTCAGTATGTCTATCCCACTGTCTATGATCTGCTGGCTTTGAAATGCAGTATATCCGGGCATCTACATATGATATGTTTATTCTTTCTTTTTTTTTTTTTCTTTGACAGGGGCAGCTTTGCAGGCTCTCAGCATTGTGTTCTTTCCTGTTGCATAAAAAAGTCACTCTTGATTTTCTCCATATAACTTTTTGTTATGCCCTCACCAACCAGAGCATATTGTTTGTGATTAACTGTTGCTGTTTCCACTGTGTGTGTTAGTGTTGTTGGACATACAGGAGGTAATGGTGGAGTCAGTGTGCCTTCCCAGCTCCATCGTCTCTCGTCTCAGCCTCCACACCAATCTCACACGCACCCTCTCAACCACACAGGGTTTGTGGGTCATAGTGTTGGCTCTACTCTGTCCACTTTAACTTGGTCTAAAATTGTCATCTCTGTGTCTTGAATGCTGAGCTGTAACAGGAGATTAACACTAGAATATGATGCTAATCACAAAGAAGTGCTGTGGAAAGGATGCAGAGCTGTATTGTTGTTTTATTTTGCTGTTGTGCTACATGAAATAAGATGCAAAAGGATAATCTCTGCCAAGTTAATGTGGATGAACTGTAGTCTGATCTTGCCATATTAATAAAAATCTGCTTGTGGAGTATGATTTATAAATGTGGAAAATTATTTATTTTGAACTTCACCCTCACCCCAACTCATAGGTGAGAATTTAGTTAATATTCATTTACATTAGATTGTAAACACACGCAAGTGCTGAGAAATTCTTTGTTAATGAAGTGACCATAGTATATTGGTGTGTATGTGTGTGTGTGTGTGTGTGTGTGTGTGTGTGTGTGTGTGTGTGTGTAACAATATGCTGTATATGCAGGTTATAGACTAGTGTGTTTTGCATGTGTGAATTATATTGGCCAGCTTGCACATGCCTGACGTGGGCAACCTGATCTGCAATATGCATTCAAGCTGGGTTTTGTCAGGCCTGAAGGGCACTGGAAATACAGGGCCACAAAAACACTTCTTTCCCTTGAGAAGTGTCTTGCCTTACATGCCTCACATGTAAGTATAAGTGTGGAAGGCCTTGGAGTGTAGTATGAGGTGTGAAGTGCATGTGAAAATATTATTTGTGTGTAGCTATGTTGGTGTTGAAAGAGAGAACAGTATGTTTATATCATCAAGGGAGCCTCAACATGCCCTTAGATGGGATCAACCCTAGGCCAGGAGGATTGGCAGATGCATTTGCTACTGACTCAACAACAGAGGCTCCAGCTAGTTCTGATTATGCTGTTTGTGATGGTCTCCCAGAAATGGCATTTATATTTCTGTTATCTTTGTACTCTCTGCAGGAAGCTGGGTAAATGTGGCGGAAATGGAGTTAGTAAACCGTGTGAAGGGAGAGAGTGTGGCTACAGCTGTATTTGGGCCACCCTACTACCTCCTACCCACTGCTGCCACCTTACTGTCATTCACACAAATATGGCAGAACAAACAAGTCAGTACTGGGAAAGAGAAAGAAACCTAAGAGATGGAAAGCTTAGCAAGATTTTTGTGTGCTTATAATTCCAAGTATTGGATGAGTAGGATATGAAATTAAGGTATTATTTGATGTTGGTCTGATCATCTACATGCCTTGGTGGCTTGGCAGTAACAGTATCTGGTCAGTGTAAGCTGTATGTTTACCCTTTGACTGCCAGGAATTCTCTCATTTAATAAAGTAATCTGGTATTAACCTAAATAAACAGATGTACCAGGAGCAGAGATAGGGTTACTTTAGATAGTTATTGAATGTGGCTGATCCATTATGACAGATGCATAAGCTGGGTCATGCTTACATCAAAGTAGCATTATAATCCCATAAGAGGTATGTATACTATACTGCATATGCAAATAAATTATATACTGTACAGTACTTCTTGAATTTTAAACTTATGCTGTGAATATATTTAAGTTTTTGATGTGGGATGTCATTTGTGATACTGTATATAAATTGGTCCTGAATTAAGACTGTGGCCCATTTCATTGGGTGCTGTTTTTACAGTTTCTCTACTTTGGGTTTTCTCTCTTGTGCCTCATCCTGTCTTTTAGGTGGTAGTTAGGGCTGAGATGATGATGATGATTAGGATGAAGTTGAGGAGGAGGATGCTGATAGTGATGAGAAGGTGCAGGAGGAAGAGGAAGAGAATACAGATGAGAGTGATGAAATTCGACTAATGTAATAATACTGTAGGGTGATATGGGAGGGTGTCTGTAAAATATAATGAATGTTGTTTTTGTTTTTTAAATTGTAAGAAAACAATTTAGGAGTGGATTATATAAATGGTGGTGAGCCAAGATTTTAGAGGTTTGTACACTATGATGTTTGAATAATTGTGTCTTATTTTATCCAGCACTTTGTTGATAATGTTTCTTCTTCTGTGTTCTGGATTCTACTCAGCCATCCCCCTCACCCCTCCTTTTTTTTTTGTCAGATATAAAGTTATGATGGTGGTGGTGGTGATAATATTACTGATGATGATGACAGTGATGTTTTGTGTGTACAGTATGTGGCTTGTGTTAGTGAGGAATTGGCATCAAAGGAGGAAGGTCTGCTGGCTAGAGTGTGTGGACCCCCTGCCTCTCTCAACCCTCTGCTGGCCATCTTCCCGGCACCTCATTGTTCTGGTAAATCATCAGTGCTTGCTTCTTTAGTTTATGCTATCTTTATTACCCCTTCCTTTTCCTGCTCTTGCATCTTTTTTTTTTTCTAATTTGACTTATTCCTGCAACTCTCAGCTTGTAACACTGTTTTATGTGTCAGTTTACTCTGTTGCATGAATGGTATGATTGCTGAAAAGCTTCCTTGGTTGAGTTACATCATCTGTAGCTAGGTTGGACAAAATATGTAATGAAGAGACTCTGTATACTGTATATGAAAAGAAAACTATAGTACAGTGTATGTTGCATGTGTATAAAGTACGATGCTGTATGTTAGTGAAACGTGGGTTGTGGAAGGTGAAAATATTTGCAGAGTTGAGTGTACTAAAATAAATATATTGAAATGTTTGTCAACTGCCTCACTGAAAGACATATCATGTAGATTTGAGAAGATGCTTGGGCATTTAGAATGTCAATGAAATGATGTCTATGGATAGGCTGAGGTAGTCTGACATACAGCTAGAGAGACTGTGTGAATGTAACTGGTAAAGTGAAGCAAAGCACCACAGTCTTGAATGTGTAGAAGGCAGAGCCCCAGCAGGCTGATCAAGAAAACAAAGGATGGTGACATCAGGGTTATGCAGTATGACTGCAGCACAGCATTGGACCATGCACCTTGGAAAGCAGCCCACAGATGAAAAAAAGCTGACCCATGCAAGTTCTTGTTTTTGGATCCATGGTAGTGGAAGGAGTAAACTGGTTATTACAATTAACACTTATGGTTATCATTTGGAATTTGACATGTAATCAACAATAAGTTAATATTCTTCCTGCCTAGATTTACATGGATGGTGCTGCTCCATCCTTTCCCAGAGTAGCTGTATCCTTTCACCTCATCTTACCCTCTGTTCTGCTCCTCCCAGCCCTGTCATTGGTTCACATAGCTCCAGCAGAGCTGATGCTGGCAGAACGGAATACTGAAGGAAGGGCAGAAGATGTACCTAATAAGGTAGTGTCCTGTGTTTTTTTAAATAAGGCATAAAATAGTTCATAGTCCTTCATTCGGAGGGTCTTGGGTTTATTTTATTCTTGCTGCAGCTTCTGCTGGTGGTGGTCTTCCCTTAAGATGTAAAAAAATTAACTGGTGGCAGCAACAAAATAAATATGACATTCTCATGTTTAAGGGGTTGATAAAGGAAGTTGCCAGTTTTTAGCCACAGTTTCCTTTATTCTTTAGCCAGAGTAACAGAACTTGGTGTGTGTTGAGTATATAAACAGTTGACAAGATAAGTCATTCACTTCTTTATTTAGTCAACTTTTCTGCTTATAGAGTAGTGTGTGTATTGTTTCCATTCAGAGATTATTGGCTAATGTTTGAGAGGAATGCTTTCACATGGTGGCAGTGATATAACTGGGCAGCCCAGTTATACATACATCCCTCAACTCCCTCCCTGTCCCCCCAAAAGAGGATGGTGGATTGTAGAAGGGTTACTTTAGCCTGTAGTCTACCAGGTTCACATGTTCAGATGAGCCAGGGGCCACAACAACAACAGTAACAGTAATAATAGTGGCCATCTTCATGTTTCTGTGTTCTTCGGATTAATCAATTAGGCAGCCTTCTTGAGTTTCAGCCAGTCACCATTATCACCCTGGCCTTTTCTTCCACAAAAGGGTGGAGTGAAGTAGGATCCACAAACTAAGAAAGAGGAAGTACAAAAGTGGGCCAGACACTCATTCACACATAACTCTTATCCCCAGAATCCTGGCTTCAGAGCTCATATTTAATAAGATCAGTTATTGTGTGAAGAGTGGGGGCACTCACCACCCCCTCACTTAATGTAGTGCTGCTCTCAGGTGTCTGCCCTTTCCTCTTCTCCATCCTTCTTTCCTTCCATCCTCTTCTGTCTTTCTTTCATTCTTTCCTTGTCCTTCTGCCTGCAGGTGACTTTACACTCCCTCCTCTGTCTTTCTTTCCTTCATTCTTTCCTCTTCCTTCTCCCTGTGGGTGACTCTACACTGAGTGACAAGCCATATTTTTCCTGTGCACAAGGAAACCATTTAGTATGGTGGGTGGTGCCCATATAACCAAATTATGGCGCCTGGTGGTTTAGTGGGTAATTACGGCACTCCAATTGGATTGAGCCTGTTTAGGTTTATATCCAAGGGATGGTTGGGGTTTATTACTCAAGTAATGCCACTCAGGGATGAGTGAGGCTGGTTACTCTCATCTTAAATGTCAGGACCAACTTGCCTATCCCCGGGCTTCTTCGTTCCTTATAGGGCAATGTAGGATTAGATGAAGAATGAATGAATGAATGAGTGTTTTTTTCCTTGGGTGGGTAGAATGTCTTTCTCTCTCCTGTATTTGTGAATCATGCAAAAAAAGAAAAAAAAATATGGATGGGTTTTGTCAGTGAGATGGAGCTGGGAATTTGGAAAACATAATGACTGAATTGACGCATGGCCTGTTTCACTGAGGTTTCCGTTGAATCCTCTTATAAGCCTTCATCTTCCTATTTCAGGATTATTCCCACCCCATTGATCAGCGAGAAATAGGGTTAGGGAACTCTTCTACTTATTCTTTTACCTTTATCCTTTCCTTTCACTCTGCCACTGGTTCTCTTACTTTTTTGGCATTCCTTTTCTACTCACTCAGAGTTAGTGGGTAATAAGGTTAAGATGATGGTGATAATGATTATTACATGTGTTGAAGTGGGGTTAACATGATTATAATGATGACAGATAGATAGATAGATAGATATACAGAGAGAGAGAGAAAGAGATTTACATGGTTAATTAGTGAGGAGGCTTATTTTCCTTCAGATCAGCAAGGAGGTACATTATGTCTTGGGTTCTCTGGAGGTGTCGGAGTTACAGTTAGAGGATCAGGAGAGCTGCTTCATATCAGCCGTTATACACCACTTCACCAGGACAGGCAGGGTAAGGCAGGGGTAGACAGTGTAGGGGATGGTGAGGTATGGTGAGACAGGCAATGGAGAGGAATAGAAAGGTTAGGGAGGAAGGTGGATAGAAGAAGTTTCAGAAGAGGAGGAATCAAGGAAACTGAGGCAGAAAAGGGTAAGGGATGACAGGGTAGGCTGAAACTGTGACAAAAAAAAAAAAAAATACAAGAGACAGAGGAAACGACATGAAAAAGAGGAGTCAGTGTCTAGCAGAAAAAGGCAGGATTAGAATATTATTAAATATGAGGGCAGGGTGAGGCAGAGCATGGGAGTGTAAAGCAGAGCAGTGTAAAGGATGTTGAGGCAGGGTAAGGGAGAGCAGCCGCAGGGGTTGGTGTAACAAGGTAAGACAGGGTAGGAGAATATTAAGCAAGGTGAGGCAGTGCAGGGCAAAGAAGGTGAGGTGAGCAGGGCATGGTAATGCACAACAGGGAAGAGGTTGGTAAGACAGTAAAAGGTAGAAGATGTGGACAGGATGAAACAGATCAAAGTATGATTTGGGAGAAAAATATATATATATACCTGTATATAGAATTTGGTTGATGTTTGATGAGTGAGTTGTTTTTGTTATTACTGTGACATAATGGTCATCTAGATATGTTGAGGGAATCAGTGTATACACAGTGCAGACAGAAAACGTCAGAGAAAAGAAAATATGGAAGCTGACAAAATCAAGGAAATTACAGTGGATGGATGAAGTTTGTAGGGTGTTGGACATGATAAGGTTGGTATCCCTATTTAAAACTTGGAAGTTGGCTGAATGACCATCCCACAGGTGTATATGAAGCACATTTATGGAGAAAAAGTGTAGTCATATGAACTGCTGGTTTTGCCTGTGAGGTGAAGCCAGGATGTCAAAGGCTTGAATGATGTTTGGATAGTGTGGCCTGTTTCATTGGGTTTTCTGTTGATAGTTCTCCTTTGTGCTTTTGTGTTTCTTTGTTTCAGGATCCTACCCAAGTCCATCTCTTAGGTAAAGACTAGTTTTTATTTTATAATTTTATTTTTTATTGTATTTATTGTACTGAAACTTGTGTCTCTGGTTTCTACATTTTTAGGATGTTTTGAAATCTCTTAATGAATGCCACACAACTAAGACAGTTCTTAACCTTTTTATGATTCTGTGGTAGGAAGACAAAAGTTTCAGATGTCTGTCTCATTCACTCTTAACACACTCCACCATAATCACAGCATTGGTAATAATATACAGTACAGTACTGTACACCCACTGAGGTTCTTTTAACCCTAGAAGCATTGAGGCATCTCACCTAAACTGAATACTGTATAATCTTGTGGCAGTAGCCAGAATAAAATAGAAAGATGCACTGGAGTTGAAGTTATGTTTCTAACTCCTACACTCTGGAGCTGTCTCACTTATGCTGAAAATACACTAAAAAAGACATACTGTACAAAGATATTGATTACTAAATACCTGTACTAATGCTGTGATATGTGAGTCCATTTTAAGTGTCTTCATGGCATTCCTATCAAGAGAAGATGCATCATTTGTAAATCAGACTTCTTTTCCCAGGGTGGTGGTGCTAGTGGCAGTCGAGTGACCCACGGAACCACCATAGTGCATAATCCTCCTCCATCACTACCGCACATAACACCACAATGCTTCCACCCACCACCATCTCGTCCAGTGCTACCAAACAGCCCCTTGCCCAAGCACCCTGCCTTCTCCATACCATCACAAGTGCAGAGGGGAAGTGCAAGGGGGAGAGGGAGTCAGGGTAGAAGAATGTTACTGGCTCACCTGATGAACAGACAAGGATATTTTTGATGAACTAGGAAAATGCCTGAGAGGGAGATTTTTCCCTCAACTAGGGAGCAAAATGCCATTGAAAGTATGAGAGGGAGAAGGGCTATGGTAGACAGATACTGAAAGCCAACATGATGAATAGACAGGGAACTTTTTAATGAACCAAAAGCTACCTAACAGAGGGTAGGTTTCATGTAGACTAGGAACTTTTTAATTCAGCGGGGGGGTTTCTGAAATACATAAGGAATTTTTCATTTGACAAGTTATTTATGGTACAGTTGTCCACACATTAATTTTTTTTATTTTTGACCCAAAAGTTACAAGAGGATGGAAAAAAGGCAGAATATAAGAGGGAAGTGGAGGAATGATTGGGTAAATATAGATTGGAGCAGATGGGGGACGTGGAAGGTGTGTGCAAGATATTCACAGAAGAAATCTGTACAGCATGTGAGGTGGTGTGTGGGGTGAAGAGAAGATGAAAGGGGATGCAGGGAACAGAATGGTGGAATTAAGAGGTGAGAGAGGCTGTGGCACAAAATAAGAAAGCATACAGTGAGTGGATGAGAAACAGAGGAGTGGAAGAAGTTGAGTGACAGAAGAAAGAGTTATATGTAGAGAGGAAAACAGAGGTAAAAAGATGACTAAGAGAGATTATGGAGAGAGTGGATGAGGAATTTGGAAGGAATTTGAGTGTAAAGTGGAGGGAATGTAAGAAAATGTTCCGGAAAGAGGTAAAGAGAGTTAGACAGGGTGCTGAAGAAGTTAGATGGGGAGTGAAAAATAAAAATGGTAGATTACTAGTGGAGAAGGGAGAAAAAGTGAGCAGATGGAGTGAACACTTTAATGAATTGTTGAACATAGAGAATGAAAGTAATGCAAGTATAAGTGGCTGGGAGAAGGAGGGATGTGAGAAGAGAGGAAGAAATCAGTAGGATGGAAGTTGTGGAAGCAATGAGAAAGTTAAAATTGGGAAAGCTCCAGGAATTGATGGAGTGTGTGGTGAAATGCTAGGACATGGGGGAGAGATAGTAATAGAATGGATGTGGAAGATGTGCAGATTGGCCTTGGGGGAAGGTAGAGTCCTGAAGGATTGTAAGTCAGGTATAAGTATTCCCCTGTACAAAGGAAAAAGGGAAAAAGAAGTATGTGGTAATCATAGGGGCATTTTCCTTCTTAATGTAATAGGAAGAGGATATGGTACGATGCTTATTGACAGAGTTAGGGAAATAACAGAGGAAATAGTTGGAGAAGAACAGGGAGGTTTTAGGAAGGGAAGAGGTTGTGTAGATCAGATATTCATTCATAGATCTTTAGTGGAAAAGTTTGTAGACAAGGGAAAGAAATTGTATGCAGCCTTCATGGACCTGGAGAAAGCATATGACAGGGTGGATAGACAAGGATTGTGGAAAGTATTAAGAATACATGGAGTAGATGGGAAGTTGTTGAATGCTGTGAAGAGTATGTATAAGAGTGCTAAGGCTGCAGTGCGTGTGGATGGTGAGCTGAGTGAATTTTTCTGTTTGAAGGTTAGACTGAAACAAGGATGTGTCATGTCTCCATGATTGTTCAGTCTTTATATGGATGGGGTTATAAAAGAGATACAAGGTAGGGCAGTAGATGTTGAACTGGCCCTGGTGAGAGAGGGCAGTGTTTGGAAGCTCCCTGTATTGTTGTTTGCAGATGATACTGTGTTAAGTGAAGATGAAGGGGAGCTGCAAGGCTTGGTGGATGAATCTGGGAGAGTTTGTAAGAAACAAAATCTAAAGGTAAATGTAGGGAAGAGTAGAGTTATGGTCTTCGAGAGAAGTGAAGTCAGTGAATGTACAGTGAGATTGGATGGTGAGGAAATGGAGAATGTGAGTGCATTTGAGTACTTGGGTAGTGAGATGAGTAAGAATGGAAGTTTAGAGGGTGAAGTGCTTGAAAGGGTGCAGCAGGGAAGAAAGGTTGCTGGTTCCTTGAAAGCAGTGATAAGAAACAGGGAAGTGAGCATGGAAGTGAAAAAGCTACCACAGGACAGTATTGTGATACCAACTTTAACATATGGAAGTGAAGCTTGGACCTTGTTGGAGGGACAGAAGTCAAGAGTGAGAGCAGTGGAAGTGAGTTATTTGAGAGGAATATGTGGAGTCACATGGAGAGACAGGCTGACAAACAAGGAAATGGAGGAATGTTATGGTGTGGATGTGGATGTGGTAGGAAACATTAAGAGAAACACATTAAGGTGGTTTGGCCATGTGGAGAGGATGGAGAGCAAGAGACTGATGAGGAGACTGTATGTGAGTGAGGTGGAGGGGGGGAGAGGGAGGAGGAGGCCAAGGATGAGATGGAGGGATGGAGTGGAGAGGTATATGAGAGAGGTGGGTGTGAGCTGGGAGCAGTGAAATGGCGGGGGACAGAGCAACATGGAGGCGATTTGTTTGTGGCCACCCCTTACAGGATTAAGATGTCTGGTAATAGATAAATAAAATACATTCTTATACTGATGTAGTTGATTATGAGTTTAATTATTAGTTTAAGTACTTTGAATTTTGTATTGCTTTATATACTTTGATCTGTGACAAATGTGAATAATTGTTGAGTTTATTGCATCATATCTCAGGACAGTTATTTTCATCCCATGAATGACTCTTTGTTCAGTACAGTATATTTTTTTTCTAACATTTGTATTGCAAATACACTCACAAGGATTGTCTTAGTCTTGTATTAACTGATGTAACATTTTAACCCATTTACTGTGAATATGTCCTTCTTAGTAGCCTTTCAACCTCCAGATGATTTTATTCAACCTGAGAGAGATTTTTTGAACTGAAAAGGTTACATATAGATTCATTAGACTATTCACTCTCTGGGGTTCTCTTAAGCTGAACAGAATTATCTTATAGCAATGTGAAGAAAAAAAGGTAATTGTTTTAGGGGTTCAAAACAATGTGATATAAAGCAGTGTCATTGTTATTCACCTAATCTTGATTTCCTATGTTGACATCAGGGAAAACAATTTAAAATACTGATCTTATACCTGTGGATGTAAAGGAAATGATGTGGAGTAGTTTTATTAATTACATACAAGAGTGCAAGAGGAGCAGAGGCTAGCTTCACTGATTAAATGAGAACTGGATGAAAGAAATTTGAGGACACATCTGTCTATGAAAGGGCTCTTGTCTTGGAAAACATGAGAAGTGTTAAACTGTATGGCAGTGAGACTTGGCCTGTATGAGAAGAGGATGCAAGGGGACTGGAATGTACTGGAATGAGAATGTTGCGATGGATGTTTAAGGTTTCACTGTGTGACAGAACTGAGAAGTGTGCTGTGAGAAAGGTTTAACATAAGTAATATTAAGAGAGGTGATGCAGATGAGTAAGTTAAGGTGGTTTGGATATGATGGGAGAAGAATGGAGGATTACTTGCTGAAAAGGGAGAGCACCCAAAGACAGATCAAGAAAGATGTAGGGTTAGGTCCCTCATGGAGATCTATGAGCATGGGTATTTAGCAGAGAAATAACCTGAGATCACAATACATGGAGAGCTGCCGATGGGTGAGAAGACCCACACATGCTGGCACGGTCAATAGTCTTGAAACATGAATGTATATGTAACCTGTGGACGTACTGGGCAAAGCTTCTGACTCACCACAATGGGATGTTTATGAATAGAGTCCAACTATAATCATCTGGTCTGGGACATGCCTATGGGCTGGTTGCCACTTTATTTATCCCTAGATTAATGCATGGCATATCCTCTGAGAATGAAGTGAGGTGTGACAAGTACACTGGAAGTAAGGTAACTCTAGTTCAGTACATTTAAATGTAGATATTCAATTTTTTTCCCTTGGTGGAGGGAGGGAGAGGGAGGGGTAGACCGAGGATGAGGTGGAGGGATGGAGTTGAGAGGTATATGAGGGAGGGGGGGGTGAGTTGGGGGGAGGGGAGTCGAATGGTGGGTGACAGAGTGACTTGGAGGCGTTTTGTCCTCGGCCACTCTTTACGGGATTGGGGCGTCAGGCTATAGATAGATAGATAGATAGGCATGACAACCAAAAACTCCCATTCACCTCTTAGGACATAAAACCACTTGTGTTGGTGACTGGTACTCCATCTAGAGTGTTCTGACCACTAGACCACCAGCCACCATAACTTAGTGTATTTTTTCCTTTTCTTAGGCTGCCTTGAATTGGCTGACTGTGAAGGAGGAGTTTGAGGAATTTCATGAAGAGGTTGTGTCCAAGAGTGAGGGCGAGGGGTTGGGAACAGGAATTCAATGCAACTCAACGGAGAGGAAGATGCAAGACTAACACTACAGGCTTTCCTTGGGCAGGGACAAGGAACTACTGGGGTAACCATCAAGTTTGAGCCTCACAGTAGCATCTTGAAGCCAGGATCATCAGAGGCAAAGGAGGTACATATTTTATCATTCTTTAGGTAATTCTTTTCAATGCCAAAGGTTTTATGCAATGATGAATGAATCATAGGAACCTGTTTTACCACTAATCCTCTCATGGTTCAGACAGTACTAATATTCAGTTTTAGCTTATGCATTATGATTGTGTTCAGCTGAAAATGAATCACAAAAGTCTGAAAATATTAACCGAAGAACATCATTTTTATATTATTTGTCATCTGAATATTTTACTCAGGAAATTTTTGCCATATTTTGATTATTTTATTCAGCTTAGGTTTTTTTTCTTTTTTTTTTTCTGGAATTGTTAGATTGGGCCATCACTGATCACTTCACTACCAGGGCACTTTCCTAGCTTAATAAAATAATCTTGAGCAGGAGTTTATTTCTGTTCTGTCACGCTATAAGATTTGGTGTCTTCAAGAGTAATCAAGTTTTTTAGAACATAAGCCTACCTCACTTCAATACCTCTCTCCAAAAAATTACTTTTGCTACATGTAGTTTATACAGTAAGTCACCATTATAAGCACCTTTCTATCTTTTTCATTTTCTTTCTGTTCAGATGTTAGCAAATTACAGAACACTTTCCAATTAGAGATCCAGTTCTACCTATGGAGCTGCTTTGCCAGTTCCTCAGATATACATTAATAACAGTATAAAAAAAACTGTTATACTGTACTTTGAAATTCCTGGCCTGTATTGAGGAGTGTGTAGAATTTAGATAAGAGTATGACCTTGGCTAAGTGAGAAAAATATATGAGTAGTACAGTCAGTTTAATATTGCTATACTGTACTGTTATACTGTATTAATTTCAGGGCTTAATTTCATAACAATAATGGTTAAAGCATGATGTAAAATGTATTTCAGACTGACCAGCCCATACGTGTGGGTGACTGCAGTGGCAGTAGCAAAAACAAATCAACACCTCACCATTCAAGCCAGATACGAGCTAAGAGTGTGGAGCCTTATTATCATGTAAGTCTGTTTTGTGTCCACAGAACAGAGATGAAATGAAACATTAGCATGGTGTGTGTAAAACTCGGTGCATTTACTTGCTGCTTCTAAGTGAACTGTTGCTGTAGTTCATTATTTATTTGACAGAAAATCAAGCACTGTCATAATGGATATACAGTATATCACTTCATGTACAGTAATTTATCTTTCCTGTTGGTGAGGGACACCTTCATGTGGTGGTACTGATATAACTAGATAGCTTTGCTGCCCAGCTATACAAATATCTTTCAACTCCTTCCCCACCCCCCAGAAAATGTGTGGTGAGTTGCAAGAGAATTGCAGCTTTAGCCTGTAGACCACCAGGTTCAAGTTCAAATGAGCCTGGGGCCACAACAGTAGTATACTTCAGTCTGTTAAATGCTTGTAGTCAGCTCTTGGCAGCATAAGGTATTGTAGAATATTGTGGTCTCTCTGCTGACATGGCAATGCTGATGTTAATGAGAAGGCACTTATATACATTTTTCTACGACTTGTGGCACATATGATTATGGTATGATACTTTAATAGTAATTTAGTGTTTCTTAACAGGTATGTTAGTTTGGTCATCAGAAGGAATTAAAAGATGTTAATGTCATCCACCAGTTGGGTGTTGAGTGGATGGTTAAGGGGTTTCAAGAGTTAACGAGTAAGATTACATCCAAGACACACCGGTAATGGTCCACCATAGAAGTCGTTATGTGGATACAGTGGGAAAGGGGGAAGAGAGACTGGCTGGTGTTATTCCAACAGTCCCAGACATCACACAATTTTGTATCAGTTTTCTGGGAGTGTTTATTCCTGTGCTGAAATGAAGTAGCTACAGTAAGCATCAGTTATCCAGAATATTCTTGGGTTCTGTGGTAGGCTGAATCTATATAAATGGAGGGTCCAATGCATTTGGGTTAAATACTGAACGACAGTGGCACTGCAGTGATAATTTTGTTACTGGAGAGGAATACCTTCATGTGCTACCAGTATAACCAGTCATCTTAGCTACCTGATTATACAAGTATCCCTCATCTCCTTCCCTATCCCCCAGATGGAGGAGGGAAGGCCTGCATTCCACCATGTTTACATTTAGATAAGACTGGGGCCAGGATAACAACAATAACAATGTTGACATAATTCCAGTCTGACACAAGGAGGAATGTTAATAAAGTCGACTACAGCCAGATTGAGGCAGCTGCTGTCTCCTGGGCTACAATGGACCAAAAGACTCTGCAGTGCCCTCTGTGTCCATACATCTCCACACGACACTATGTCCTGGTCAGACACATGAGGACGCACACTGGGGAGCGCCCCTACGCCTGTCCTCACTGCCACTACCGAGGCACAGACAGGGGCAACCTGAATGTCCACATCCGTTCACATACTGGAATTAAACCTTTCTTGTGTCCTCACTGCCATGCCAGGTTTAGCCAAAATGTGCACTTAAAAGACCATCTACACACTCATTCAGGGGAGAAGCCTTATGCCTGCCCACGCTGCACATACCGTTCTTGCAAAAACAGTGACTTGAACCGTCACATGAAACTTTACTGTATACACAGGCATGAGGGGACAGTGGGAGATGAGGCACCAATTCAGTAACTCCCCACAAACCTGGTCTAGTCCAAGATGTTAGGTTGCATCGCCACCTGTCACTGATATTTAATTCTCGTCTTTTTATGTGTTGTACTTATAGTCAACATTTATTATACATTCCTGCAATAAAAATAGAGGCCCAATACGGCAGTGCTGTATACCACTACCAAAGAAAGTTTATGCCATAATGCACTGATAGATTGTGATGATATAGTTGCTCTGAAACAAAAACTACAGGTGTGATGTGGTGTGGCTTAGTTGTGGTATGACCTTTAAAGCCATTGTAGGGAAAGAACAGAGGAATTAGTTGGAGAAGAACAGGGAGGCTTTAGGAAGGGGAGAGGTTGTGTAGATCAGATATTCATTCTTAGATCTTTAGTGGAAAAGTTTCCAGAGAAGGGAAAGAAGTTGTATGCAGCTTTCATGGATTTGGAGAAAGCATATGACAGGGTGGATAGACAAGGATTGTGGAAAGTATTAAGAATATATGGAGTAGATGGGAATTTGTTGAATGCTGTGAAGAGTATGTATGATGGTGCTAAGGTTGCAGTGCATGTGGATGGTGAACTGAGTGAATTTTTATCTTTGAAGGTTGGGTTGAAACAGGGATGTGTCATGTCTCCATTGTTGTTCTATCTGTACATGGATGGGGTAATAAAAGAGGTACAAGGTAGGGCAGTGGATGTTGGAATGGCTCTGGTGAGAGAGAGTAGTGTTTGGAAACTCCCTGTACTGATGTTTGCAGATGATACTACTGTATGTTGTTGAGTGAAGACGAAGGGGAGCTGCAAGGCTTGATGGATGAGTTTGGGAGAGTGTGTAAGAAACGGAATCTAAAGGTGAATGCAGGGAAGAGTAAAGTGATGGTCTTTGTGAGAAGTGAAGTCAGTGAATGTACAGCGAGGTTGGATGGTCAGGAATTGGAAAATGTGAGTACGTTTAGGTACTTGGGTAGTGTGATGAGTAAGAATGGAAGTTTGGAGGGTGAAGTGCTTGAAAGAGTACAACAAGGAAGAAAGGTTGTTGGTTCCTTGAAAGCAGTGATAAGAAACGGGGAAGTGAGCATGGAAGTGAAATAGTTACTGCATGACAATATTGTGATACCAACTCTAACGTATGGAAGTGAAGATTGGGCGTTGTTGGAAGGACACAAGTCAAGAGTGAGAGCAGTGGAAATGAGTTACTGTATTTAAGAGGAGCCTGTGGAGTCACATGGAGAGACAGGCTGACAAATGAGTATATAAAGGAGCGTTGTGGTGTGGATGTGGATGTGATAGGAAGCATTAGGAGGAACACACTATGGTGGTTTGGCCATGTGGAGAGGATGGAGGGTGAGAGACTGATGAGGAGAGTGTATGTGAGTGAGGTGGAGGGGGGAGAGGGAGGGGGAGGCCGAGGATGAGATGGAGTGGAGAGGTACACGAGAGAGGGGGGTGTGAATTGGGAGCAGGGCAGTGAAATGGAGGGAGACAGGGCGACGTGGAGGCGATTTGTTTGTGGCCACCCCGTATGGGATTGAGGCGTCTGGCAATAGATAGATAGATAGTATCGTATTATGATAATTACCATAGTACATTACAGCACTACTGTATATTCATATTATATTTTAGGTACAAACCAGGACAGTACTCCCAAAATGGGCCTGTATTGTCAGGCAAACCACTTACTGTATGTCTAATAAAGTTCATGTACTTACAAAACACCAGTAGTCATATGAATACTTGTAAACCCTGTGATGTTGACGAATTATTCCTGTAAGTCAGCTCCCAGTTGAACCATGAAAAATCACAGGTGAAGTACAGCTAAGTGTTTCTGGGAGATTCGTCTGTAGCTCAATTGATAAGTGTGACTGAGTTGCAGGAACTGCCTCAGAAGGAAAACCTAGGCAAGGAATGAATGACTGCAAGGTTTAGTGAGCTTCTTTTGAATCATATATTAGGGAGGGGGATATTTATCAACATAATTCACCAAGTCTCCTTCCCCCTCCTCTTGAATGTGCCTTTGCTTCAGTTCCATTGGTTTCATAACTTAAAAATTTTTAAATACAAGATCCTGGGACAAGGAAAGTAAATACTACTCTCATATACCCAAATGTGATAGTGGGTAGTATAATGGCTGAGGGTCAGGGTGGGGGTGGTGGAGGCTTCTAGTAGTATAGAGGTATGGTGACCTTACCACCTAGTACAATGTTTGCAAGCAGCCTGGTACCTCCTGTGGCACAAGAAGGATAAAAACTGCACCTGTGGGCTCCTTCTTCTCATTACCTGTACAGTATTGTCAAAGTTAAAATGATGTAATCTAGATATCCCCTCTTCCACATAATCAGGGGACATTAGTTTAGGATAATGATGATAATACAACACTGAGTGAAATATTTATTGTTTTTAAAGTATACAGAGTACACATACAACAAAAGGAGGTGGTAGATCTTGCCACACAGCTCCAGCAAAATTAGTTACATACAGTCAGTGGTTTCACAGAAAGGAGGTGGTGAGTCTTGCCTCTCTCACACACACACACACACACACACACACTATAGCAACAGACACCCTGGGAGGGGAGAGGGAAGAATACTTCCCCAGTATTCTTGCTTGTCATAAGAGGCGACCAAAACGGGCCTCTTTGTCTCCTATCTTTCTCTCCCTAACCTCTTCTGCTGCCCTACCTCTCATCTTGTTTTTTCCGTTTCCCCCTGCCCTCATTTTCCCTCTGCTGCTATCAGGTTAGACATTTGGTTGTATGACATGAATAGTTTAAGGACTTCCCATTGGCATTCCATATCCTTCACCTAATCCAAAATCCCCCCTTTAGTTTCTAATTTACTCTGCCATGTCCTCCCTACTCCTTACTATGCTTTCTCTTGATAACACAGTGCCATATAATCTTTCGTATCTGGCGCTTGGATTTCATTCACTCACTGTCTCCTTACTTTCCTCCTCTCTTCTGTCCTACCCACTGAGCTCAAGTATAGATCTCAGTGGTCCTACCTCTCTTCTTGATATTCTCGTGTTTATTCCGGCCTTTATTTTCCCTGTACTCCAATCAGGTTAGATATTTGGTTTCATGACAGGAATAGTTCAAGGACATACCACTGACGTTGAC
Source organism: Coenobita brevimanus (assembly GCF_032717465.1). Lineage (NCBI taxonomy): Eukaryota > Metazoa > Arthropoda > Malacostraca > Decapoda > Coenobitidae > Coenobita > Coenobita brevimanus. The sequence continues at coordinate 40,260,096 of NC_136986.1, forward strand.
CTTTTCTCCCATACACCACTTTCACGTAAAGACCACTTTACCTCTAGCCTTAGTGTCATATAGCCATATTGTGGCTTGGTGATACTTCTTCATTAATCTTTCCTTCCTTCAGCAGAGATGTAGTTTAGTCGGTACAGTACATACAACAAAATGAAAATGGATCTACTTACGTAGTCAGGAATGTAACTTACCCCACACAGGGTGGTGAAAAAGAGGATAGTTGTGGCAGACAGAGATATGGTAGCCCAAATACAAGGTACAAATGGTGAAATGGAAGGTAGTGGTGGCAATATAAAACACTGGTGGTGAAACAGAAGATAGTGGTGGTAGACAATGATATGGCAGATGCAAGGTACAGACGGTGAAACAGAAGATACTGGTTATTAGACAGTGGTGTGGAAGTACACTGTAAGACCCATATGGTAAGGCAGGAAATACTGGTAGTGGATAATGGTATGGTAGGAGAGATACAAAACAAAGACGATGAGACGATAATGTGGTAGATTGGTATGGTGTTGGTTTGGTTATTTGGCTTTTGCAGACACTGGTACACATGCATGGATGACACATATCCGTATTCAGCGTTTATTTGTTAAATGCCATATTTTTTGTCGGTTTACGAGGTTTTATAGCACTTTCTCCTTACCAGTTTAAATTACGTAGGGGTCTCCCATCTTTTGTCATCGTTTACCCTTTATTTCCGCAGCTATTCACGTTTTCTGATAATAAAACACCAAAGAAAACGTTCTTTTGCGGCCTAACTCTTGTACATTTTGTTTACCTTGAAGGAGATTGTCTTGCTACCTCCCTTTGCAGCCTTTTTCACGTAGCTGAGTGGCAGAATAGGACATTCTACATTCCTCCTATGACACTCATTTTATCGTAAGTAGAACATACTGGTAATAGGCTAGTATTTTTTTTTCTAAATAGCTTGACTTCTCACGCATTATAGCTGTTATGAGTTCACTACTCACAAAGCATGGATACCATAAAAAACTTGGAGACATGCTGCACATTAGTAATTTATCCAAATTTTTAAGTTCCCTGGGGAGTGGGGGGGGGGGAAGGAATACTTCCCCGCTATCCCTGCTTGTCGTTAAGAGGCAACTAAGAGAGGCGTTTTTATCTCCAGTCTTTCTCTCCTTACTGTGCTCACCTCTTCGGTCCCACCTCTCTGATTTTTCTTTGTTTCTTCCAGCCCTTATTTACCCGCTACTCCTATCAGATTAGACATTTGGTTTTATGACATATACAGTAGTTTAGGGAACTATTCTTTAACACCAGTTTAATCACCAGTTCATCGCCAAAACCACTTCAGCGCCAGCCTTAATGCCATATACCGTTGCTAGTTCATTTTTCCCGCTTTCCAAATTTCTGACCATTTTTTTTTTTTTTCCAAAGTTGCCTTCTAGTCTACCAACCTGAAGACATTTTCGGACACAGAAGTGAACGTATAAAAAATGGTCGCATAAGAATTTATTAACGATCTTCCTCAATATTTAACCTCGTGGTCGGGACAGCTAGGTACTTTATTAGATGATTCAGCCGAGAGTGTGAGTATTGGAGCCTGAGAGTCTCATGGTCAGGGTCAGGCAGTGGGGTCACGGTAACTCAAGCAGAGTAATTAAAGAAGCCTGAGTGTTAAGATGTATGCGTGTAAAACTAAAAAGTTTAGTTATTTTCTTACACCTCTATTTTATTCTATAGAAGCAGCATTGAAAAAAGTTGAATATAATTGAATAAAATCGGGGTTCCTGCAAGTGGCGCTTACATTCACCACATTTGTTTGGCTACGCAGGAGAGGACCCTTTGGACCAAACGTTTTAAAGTACGTTCTCGAGGCCGTCAATTCCTGTGACCCAGTTTACACGAACAGAGGTAAGTGTGAGAGCTGCTGACAATTCTGATTAAGCCTGGAGTATCCCGTGACTGATTGTAGTGCCATAAGAGTGAGAAACCAACATACCCAGACATTTCACCTCACCCAGGGCAAAGTTTGACGCCCCGCGAGGGTAACAGTTTCACCATTTTTTTTTTTATTATTTACTCGATTGTATTAATTAATTTTTTCCTATTTTTACGAACAGGGACAAGGATGTAACCTACTGAGTGTTGATCAAGCTTAGAATATGCCACAAGAAGAAATATGGAGGCGTCCCCAAGTTGCAGTACGCTAGATCAACGTGAAAAACAGACTGGATTCCTGGCATGATTTATCTCATGCTGAAAAGGTACTACATTCTAACAATTCATGTGGATTGATCAGAAATCTATGGGACACCTCTTTCACTTTACTAAAAGTAATCAGATTAACATAGAATGAAAATTTGCTGTTTAAGTTAATCCTATTAAGAGTTGTATCAGTGTGACACACTCTCCATATCAACGTGGCCCAGATTTTTGTCTTATTGTAGCTTACTTCACTTTGGTCAGTGGGGAAAAACAGACAATACTGTAGCTGTACATCCTTTCCACAGCCCTGCTTCATGATTGGTATTATATTTTAGGGTTAATGTATTGTTACAACAGTGTTGAAAATGGAGAGATGGCAATTTTAGACTGTTAGATTTAAAAAGATGTATTTTAGTTGTTTTCCATTGCTGTGTTTTACCTTGTTGTTGTTGTCAGTTCTGGGACAATTCCCCATCAGGATGATACCCCATCACAAATAAACAATTCCCGTCAGGGGCTGGAGTCTCAAAGCGTTTGAAAGCTGCTTTTATGGCAAAGATTCCCCCTGGGGAGGGGGAGAAAGAATACTTCACTACAGTATTCCAGCTTGTTGTAAGAGGCAACTAAAAAGGGCCTTTTTATCTCCAGTCTTTCTCTCTTTACTGCTCTCTTCTGCCTTTCTCTCCTACCTGTCCTCTTCGTATTTCCATGTTGTTTCTGTCCTTTATTTTCCCTCTACTCCTACAGTGCCATTTAGCCATATTATGGTTTAGTGCTAATTCTTCATTATATATTCCTGCCTTTCCTGTGGTAAAGACACCTTTGCATGTTGCCGTTTCCCACAAGGCCCATACTCAAAAGCCTCAGTGGGTGTGGCCATCTTTGAAAACAATCTCCATTAGCACCTTTGAAGAAAGGCAGGTCAGAGCTGCCCTAGTGGTGGAAAAGCACCTTTGATGCACAACTTGTGGATGATACTGTATAGAGTATTATGTGGTGTTCCTTGCTCCCATTTACAGTATAATTACTGCTTCAGTACTTTGTTTGGAGTGGAATGGTTTGCAACAAAAGTAGTTATTGGGTAGCTAGATATCATACAAGGAAAAATGAAGTATGTGTGGTATCTGGAGATAGTCAACTCAGTGGTAGAGACACTCACTGTTGAATGCTGCTTTTTGAATACATGTAGCTATAATATGGTAATTCATGCTGCACCAGTGTATGCCTACTGTTACAGTTGTTTGTTCAGTACATACAGGTATTATATTCAGTGATATATGAACAAATCACGGCATTTTAATTAGTGATATATGAACAAATCAGTGTGAGTTCTGTTGGATCAGTCACTCCTAGTGTAAGCCAAACCCACCAGCATCAGCTAGAGGTATTGTACAGTCCATCAGTTAACAGTAATTACATATGTCCAGTTTTTACCCTTTTAGTTACAGATCTGAAGTAAGTTAGGTTGCCTATTCACTGGTATCATTTTATATTACAGGAATCTGAAATCTGTCATTTTATGAAATCCCAAGCCAATTTGTGGAATGGATTTTATTTAACTTAGGTTGGGTTGATTTCGGTTGTAGTTGTATCGATGAAGGTTGCAGTACGTGAGGTGAGGTTAATATACGATAGTTATTATTTGAGCGGGGTTAGGTTAGGTTATGTAATTTTAGGTGTAGCTAGTAAAGGTTTGTTTAATAATAGTTATGACTATGATAACTTAAACAAAGCAAAATGTAAATTGATAATTAAGTCAAAGTATCAGACTTAACCTAATCAGACTTTAACCTAAATCTAACCCAATCATCCTTATCTAAATAAAATCCACTTCACAGATTGACAAGGGATTTCACAAATGTTCACAGATTTGTAGCATTATAAGTTATAGCCAACTGTATTTTGTTGCTGTGGTTGCTAAGTGAGTATTGCAAAGTATCTGGTTAGGAATGAAGATTGTGGCAGTCTGACTTTAGTTTGATTAACATAGGTGATTGTTTTATATTGGTTAGTCACATTTTCCCCTTAATACCCTTCAGCTTCAAGCCAAAGCCTCATTATGTTAAGGGCATGGCACCAAACCTGCAGGTACAAAGGCCACCTACACTTACATGCAGCAGTGGAAAATCCTTCCCTGACGGGTTTCCTCACATTTACACTTTGAATACAATAGGTTAGATTTGGATTGCCAAGGTTATGATACGTTAGGTTAGTTTAGGATACTGGTAGGATAGGTTAGGTTAGGATTTGTTGTTCAAAACTACAGATTTACCTCCAAATTTCCTCCTAGGTTATATTACCTGAACTCAGCCTAAACTAACTGAACCTAATTGTTGTAAATCACTTATGACAGAAAAGATACAGTACCGTATACTGTATATCAGGAAAATTTTGTGCATGTGATGGGACAGATCTGTTGTAGCTGGGCTTATAAGCTACAAGACAAACAAAATCAAGGAAAATTTAGCCAGAAACTGAAATGCAGTAATACTGATGTTTCTTCCATCTTATCCTGATTCCTCTCACCAGGATTGCAGCAGCTGATTCACCAGTAGGTCTAGGAAATGAAATAGTAACTTCTTTTTTTTTCCCCTTAAAAAAATGGAATACAATAGTGGTCAGACACATTCTTTGTATTAATGCACACACATAAGTGTGTGTGTGTGTGTGGTAAATGTTAAAGGACGATGTTACTGAAGGTCTATCTATCTATCTGTAGCCCAACGCCCTAATCCCGCAAAGGGTGGCCGCAGACAAAACGCCTCCAAGTCACTCTGTCACCCACCATTTGACTCCCCTCCCCCCAACTCACCCCCCCCTCCCTCATATACCTCTCAACTCCATCCCTCCACCTCATCCTCGGTCTACCCCTCCCTCTCCCTCCCTCCACCTCATCCTCGGTCTACCCCTCCCTCTCCCTCCCTCCACCTCACCTACATACACCCTCTTAGTCAGTCTTTCATTCTCCATCCTCTCCACATGTCCAAACCACCTCAGTGTATTTCTCCTAATCTTTTCAACCACATCCACATCTACCCCACAACGTTCCTTCACTTCTTCATTCGTCAACCTGTCCCTCCATGTCACTCCACATGCTCCTCTCAAGTAACTCATTTCCACTGCTCTCACTCTTGACTTGTTCCCCTTGCAAGGTCCACGCCTCGCTTCCATACGTCAGGGTAGGGATCACAATACCATCATGCAGTGACTTCTTAACTTCCATACTCACCTCCCTATTTCTCATCACTGCTTTCAGTGTGCCAACAACCTTCCTTCCCTGCTGTACCCTTTCACGTACTTCATCCCCCAAAGTTCCATCCTTACTCATCACACTACCCAAGTACTTGAATGCACTCACATTCTCCATATCCTCACCATCCAACCTCACCGCACACTCTGTGACTTCAATCCTCTCAAACACCATAACTTTACTTTTGTTTACATTAACTTTCAGCTTCCTCCTCCTACACACTGTCCCAAATTCATTCACCAAACCTTGCAACTCCCATTCATCTTCACTCAACAATACTGTATCATCAGCAAACAGCAACACCGGAAGCTTCCAAATCTCACCCTCATTCATTAGGGCCACCCCCACATCCACTGCCCTACCTTGTACCTCCTTTACGACCCCATCCATATATATATTAAACAGCCATGGAGACATTACACACCCCTGTTTCAGTCCCACATTGAGATCAAAGAACTCACTCAGCTCACCATCCACTCGCACCGTAGCCCTAGCTCCCTCGTACATACTCTTCACAGCACTCAACAATTTCCCCTCCACTCCATATATTCTTAATACCTTCCACATACCTTTCCTATCTATTCTGTCATAAGCTTTCTCCAAGTCCATGAAGGCAGTGTACACTTTCCTTCCCTTCTCTAGATACTTCTCCACTAAACATCTTAGAACAAATATCTGATCTACACACCCTTTTCCCTTCCTAAATCCCCCTTGTTCTTCTCCAACTAGCTCCTCTGTCATATGCCTAACCCTATCAATGAGTATTCTACCATATATTTTACCAGTCACACTAAGAAGGCAAATACCCCTATGGTTACCACATACTTCTCTCTCCCCTTTTCCTTTGTACAGAGGAACAATTATACCTGATTTCCAGTCCTCTGGAACCCTTCCTCTTCCCAAGCCAATCTACACAACTTCCATATCCACTCCACAACAATCTCACCCCCATACCTAAGCATTTCACCACACACTCCATCAATTCCTGGGGCCTTTCCCAGCTTAATCTTCTTCATCGCTTCCACTACTTCCGACCTACTGATCTCTTCCTCCCTCCTCTCATCTCTTCTTCTCCCAGCCATTCCCCAACCACTTATACTCACACTGCTCTCACTCTCTACATTCAACAAATCCTCAAAGTGCTCCTTCCATCTCCTCAATTTCTCTCTCTTCTCCACCAACAATCTATTATTCCTATCTTTCACTCCCCTACTATTTCCCCTTTCACACTGCCTTACTTTCTTTACCTCCTTCCAAAACAATTTCTTACTCTCCCTCCATTTCACACTCAGATTCCTCCCAAACTCTTCATCCACTTTCTTCTTACTCTCCTTCACCAATCTCTTAACCTCCCTTCTCCTGCTCACATATACCTCTCTCTTCTCTCTCTCATCTTCTCCCCTACCTCTACTCGCCAACCATTCACCATATGCCTTCTTCTTCTTTGTTCCACAGCTCGTTTCACCTCATCATTCCACCATGCTGTCCCTTGCACACCCTTGCATCTCCTCCTCACTCCACAAACCGCCTCACACGCTGCGCTTATCTCTTCCGTGAATATCTTACATACGTCTTCCACCCCTTCCATCTGCTCTAGCTCATACCTTCCCAATCTTTCTTCCACTATGCTCTTATACTCTGTCCTCTTCTCACTATCTTGCAATTTCTCCACTCTTCTCACAGGAGCTGCTTCCTCCTGTCTTCCCCTTCGCCTCCTCAACCACTTTCTTTGCAGCTCTACCTTGGCCATCACTAAGTGATGGTCCGAGACTCCATTCCCCCACCCTCTCCACACCCTTGCATCCAGCACTTGTCTTCTCATTCGCTCATCCACCCACACGTAGTCTATCATTGCCTTTCGTTCAACAAGTTCACCATCCATCCTCCTCATTACTCTCCATGTATACCGGTGGATCATCTTATGACGAAAGTAGGTGTTGGCTATTGCCATCCCCTTACCAGCACAGATGTCCACCAAAGCACTACCATTCCCATCTACTTCCTCTGGCACACCCCACTGACCAACCACTCCATCCACTCGTACATTCCCGACTTTGCCATTCATGTCTCCAATCAACAGCACTCTCTCGCTCCTCTCAAACTTGTCCATACATGCTTCTACACTCGCCCAAAACTCATCTTTCACTCTTGCCACTCGATCCTCTGTTGGAGCATACACACATACAATCGCCCATGCTTGTATACCTACTTTCATCCTCACCCATACAATCCTTGCACCCACTGTTCCATACTCTCTTATATTCTCCTTCCACTTCTTGCTTATCATCAGACATACTCCCTCTCTTGCCCTCTCATTCTCACTGACTCCCGCACATATACCTACACCGTATTCCCATTCTCTCATCCTTTCACCTTTCCATTTAGTTTCAGTCAATCCACATATATCCACTTTTGCATCCTCAAGCACCTGGACAATCTCTCACTTCATCATTCACTCCTCTCACATTCCACGTTCCTACTCTCAGAATGTCCTTTGTCCGTTCCTTAGTCGTCAACGTATGGTCCGTCCGGGTCCGAGGCGCTTTATTTGCTTTTTTAGTTAGTTCTTTTAACGGGGTGGGGCACTAACCCACCACCAACCCTTTTAGTCGCCTCATACGACAAGCAGGGATACTGGGGGAGTATTCTTACTGAAGGTACAAACATGAATACTCCATATCTTTATTTTGTGCAGTGAGTTATGGGTCTGCATATTGCTTTGAAGTCTGTGGGATCGAATCAGCTTATGTTTATTTGCCATTCCCACAAAATATCACTACGAAAACTGAAACATGTTGGGACTATTGCATTGCACCTTCACTTGATGTTTTGTTCACCTCCGTCAGCAGATATGAAATACTGATTTGTGATTGGCAAACACTTCTTAAGTGTGTTTTCATAAAGCTGCTATGATTGGCTGGGGTTCCGGAAGGCACCTTCTGAGGAAAAGTTGCCTTTCCATGGAAAGGCACACCAAAGACGCCTTTAAAATAGTTTAAGTTTGGAAATCTCAGTTCCTCCATTGGCACCTTTCATCAGCTGATGCTGTGGCTAAAGGCTTGTATTGAGTATCCAGCCCCAGGACTATTCGCCGTCAGTGTGATTCCCCATCATATATTTACTTGCAAATTTATTTAGCAGATGTATAGTTCTTGAGTTATGAGTCATAAACATGTTACTGGTTGATTGTTTTATAATAAATGTATATTGTGGTGTTAAATGAATGGCTTTAGCAGGAAAAAACTCATATAATGTACTGTACTACGATGAGAATCAGGTGGTGCATGGTGAGTTACCAAAATATTCAGCCAGAACCTACATATACTGTATTTGAAGACTGATAGTTCGTTTTACAAAATTTTCAGATAGTGTCATTTCACTTCAGGTTCAATTTGTTTTTGTTGATAAGGCTCCAACATGCTTGCATGCATCAGCCTTGGTCATCTAATGGCAGCTCTCCATATGCTGCTTGGTCTTGGGCAGCCTCCCTATTCAGTGTCATATCCCTGTGTGACTTCATCTCAGGTCTTTGTCAGTCTGCCTTTCACAGCCCTACCCAAAACGTTAACATTTCTCACTTTATGCGCCCAGTTGTCATCCCCCATCCTATCCACATGCCCAGACAATCTTAGTCTACTTCACTTTACAACACCAATGCACTTCAGTTCCATCCTTCCTCTCAACTCGTCCATCATAAACCTAGTACCCCCAGGCCTCGCATTCAAGGACGCACTGCGCATCCACATAATCATTGTCATGTCAGTACATTTGAACCTGCAGTAATCCTCTTCCTTTACTGCCCAGGTCTCACTACCATACAGCATTACTCTTCTGACACATGCCGCATACAAAGATCCCACAGCTTGGAGGGAAAGCCCTTTCAGTGTTGTGAGAGGCAACGGCTCCCTGAACTTATTCCAAACACTCCTCAATCTAGCCACAGAACTAGCTCCAGCCCCACCTCTAGCGCATAACATGTCTTTCAAGTAACAAAACTCCTTCACACGCCCAAGACACTGACCAGCAAGATCAATCCATTCATGCCTCTCAATCTCCACATGCTCTCCCCATCACACATACACATGAAATCAGCATTATTTCACAGTCTACCTCTAATATCACTACATATCGTATGCACCCACTATGACAAACTCTACAAGATGGAATTACTACCCACACCCTTGTGGCAAACTGCACATGGACACTCCCTTTTCCCTGACAGTACCACCACCAGCCCTAGATACAGTCACTTTTATCTGCATTTACACTCAAGCTCTTGTGCCCCATACCATCTTTCCACTTCCTAATTCTTTCCTCTGCCTCCCTTTCATTCCCTGCAATCAGTACTAAATCATCAGCATACAGGATCTCCCACGGGAGTCCATTCCTCAAGTCACGTGAAAGGGCTAAGCGCCATGACAAACAATGTGGGGCTCAAGACTGACCCCTGATGCACACCAACATGCATGGAAAACTCATCACTCGATTTTCCATTTGTTTGATCACCCGCATACAAAGCCATATCAGTTATTATTATTATTATTATAATTGTTGTTATTGTTATTATTATTATTATTATTATTATGTCAGCAGAGAGAGATTTACAGAAGTAGCAAAATCTATAAAGAAATTTTAGAATTTTAAGGCTTCAGGAGAGGATGGATTATTTCTTGAAATGCTTAAGGTGAAAGTTGATGAGTTGATGAATTCTCTTTTAAAACTTTGTAATGTGGCTTGGGATCTTGGTGGAATTGCAGAAGAGTGGAAAATTGTAGTAATTATAAAAAAAAAAAGAAAAAGGAGGGGGGAGATTTAAGTGTGTGTGTGGAAGTTGGAGGGGGATAACTTTGACACCTGTAGTTGCAAAAATCTTTTTCAAAATCTTATTGAACAGAAGAGAGCCAACAAATGATGAAATTTTTAGAGCAGCACGTGGGATTTAGAAAGGGTAGAGGTCGTAATGATTATAGTTTTATTGTAAGGCATCTAATGCAACAAGCTAACGAGATGAAAAATGCCACTTTTTTGTTTTTGTTTTGTTTATGCTAGAAAGAAGGAACCATAGGCCACGAGCCCGCAATAACTGTTCCTTCCAAGAGAAAAACAAAATACAAGAGAGAGCTAAATTCAAGATCCGATCATTTTGAGATGCCTGGACACATTGCGTTTGAAAGACTGGAGATCATAGCTAGCAGGAAATACAGACAGAGGGAGACAGTTCCAGTGTTGACCTGTTGCATAGATGAAGGACCGGTAGTAACGATTAACTCTTGCATTAGAGAATTGGACAGAAAAGGGATGTGCTTTTTGGATTTTGAAAAAGCGCCTGATAGTGTTTCACGTGAGCCAGGCTGAAAATTGAGGTTTTATGGTATACCAGAAAAGTTTGTGTATATTATTAGAAGCCTGTATCAAGACACTTTTTGCAAAGTAATGGTGGGTGGTTCTTTGAGAGAGCCGTTTGAAGTTAGGAGTGATTCAAGGAGTTCTTTCGTCTTTGTTTTGGTAATGGATTACGTTATAAGAAAGGTTGTAAGGAGAACAGGTGCAGCAATTAACTGGAAAGAAAATAAGAGGCTGATGGATTTGTGCTATGCTGATGATACTGTACTGATTTGCGGAAGTATTTACGAGATGCAGAGGGTGCTTGATTGTCTTATGAAGGAAGGAGAAAAAAATGGGATTGGTAATAAATTGTGGAAAGACTGAAATTATTAATATGAACGTGAACCAAATCTATTTTATAATTGGGAATAATGTGGTGAAGAATGTAGAAAACTTTAAATATCTAGGAAAGACTGTATTATCTAACAGTTAACCCGTCACGTCCCGAGCTATTTCGCACCTCTGACACCCCCCAATCCCGAGGTTTTTTTTTTTTTTTTTTTTTTTTTTTTTTTTGTGCTAAAATCTCCGTTTTTGGTGAGAAACATCGAAAATTCATAGAGGAATCGCTCATCTGAGGTTTAAAATACTCGATCCAGGTACGAGTACCTCCTTACCTGTCTGGGGTTTCTAACAGGCTGGCACCAAAGAAAACAAGTTCTGTGGGAGGGTAACTATTTCGCACCACTCATAAACAGTATTTTTTATTTACTTGGTACGAATTTATGTGAAATACAAGAATATATTGGTTTTCAGACAGTAATATAGGCATTATAAGCATTGTTTCACTTACTAACTCGTCACCATACCTGACCTTTTGCCACATTACCTGATCATTATTTCTGACTGTTTCTTCCTCTAATGCTATGTAAACTTTGTCCTACACATTGTCATCGATTGGGGAATCACTCTGGCCCTGAATGTCTTTACTGGCCAGGTCACTGGTAACAGGTGAATTGCCGAGACAATGGCGTGAGGGGGGGAGGGGGGAGGTTATGCGGTGTAAGGCATTGTCCCTGCTTGGGATCTTGAAGAGGAATAGGGGAAGGTGTCCCGTGTTTATGGATGAAAAATCACGGGCGAAAATTGAAAATTGTGCAAATTAGGGACCTTGCAATTGCATGACGTACCAGTACGTTGACGGGACTGGCAAATGCAAAATGTTGCAACGAACCCATACGTTGACGGGACGGGGCGGGTTAATGCAATCGAGGAGAGGACTAGACAGGCTTGGCGAGCTGTTGGAATGTTGAAATCTGTATGAAATAATAATATGTTTTCGATACATACTAAAGTAAAAATTTATATGTCCATGGTTAGACCAATTATAATTTATGGGCATGAATCATTGTAAAGTACTGTTACGACAGATCAGAAAATATTAGGATTTGAGAATACAGTACTGAGGATTCTTAGTAGCAGAGTTACAAATGAATGATTAAGGGACATTACGAGAGTGGAACCAATTGATAAATACGTGAGACTGTCTCGCTGGAAATGTATGGGGCACATACTGTATATCGAAAAGAGGTAGTTTAGTACAGGGTGTCCCAGAGTGGACTGCTAGAGGAAGAAGAGGCAGAGGTAGGCCGAGGGAAACCTGGTTGAGGACATTGAAAGAAGCAGGGGTGGAGTGTTGGTGGGATCTAAAGGAGTTGGCAAGAGATAGAAATTGGTGGAGAGAGTTTATTAATTATTATTATTAGTAGTAGTAGCAATAGTAATAGCAGCAGTAATAATAGTAGTAGCAGCAGCAGAGTAATAGTAGAGGTAGCATTATTAGTTGTAGTAGTTGTATGGTAGATGTAGTAGTTGGTAGCATCATCATCATCAACATCAGCAGCAGCAGCAGTAGTAGTAGTAGTAGTAGTAGAAGCAGGAATAACAATAGAAACAAGCAGTAGCAACAGTAGTAGTAGTTGTAGCAGCACCAACAATTGTAGTAGATGGAGGGGCATTAACAATAGTAGTAGTAGAAGCAGCAGCAGTTGTGGTAGAAACAGCTGTAGTAGTAGTAGTAGTAGTAGTAGTAGTAGTAGTAGAAGCAGCAGAAGTAGTAGCAGAAGCAGCAGCAATAGTAGTAGAAGCAGCAGTAGTAGTAGTAAGACCTATTACGTGATTTCCGTTTCATTCAGGCAAACTCCATTATGATTTTAGTTATTGAATTTTCGAAAGTGGGAGGATACAGCCTTATTAGCGCACCTAAATGAATCCTTCTTAACTTTGATATAATCCTTTATTATCAGTGTGAATAAACTGTTATGTACGTCACCCTTAATCGGGGGTTGAGGTAAAAAAAGAAAAAGAAAAAAAAAAAACGTTTAATGATGTATAACCCTGTGGATGGAAGTGGAGGGACAGTTGGGGGGAGGAGAGAGGGAGGAAAGGGGAATATGGTTGGAGGTGGCAGCAATGGGGGGTAGAGGAATTTCTGCAGACATTTTGTGGAGAAAAGTAGGAGGGAGGGAGGAGAGGAAGAATAAGGGGGAATGGAGGGAATGAGAGACGGAGGAGGAATAAGGGACGGAGGAGGAAGTAGGAGGTGGAGGATGGAGAGGTGGAGGAGAGGGAAAGGGGATAGAGGAAAGAGGTGGGGGATGGAGAGAAGGAAGAGGGAGGGAGAGGAGGAGGGAAGAAAGTGGGGGATGGAGAGGAGGGCGTTTGAAGGGAATTACCAACTTCCATTATATTGAGATTCAAATTAAAATCATCTTTTTACATATAAATGCACACACTCGTTATTCATAATTATGTACGTACTCATCCCAAAAGGAAGAAGGTACAGACAGTCATTACCCTACTGGAGGCTAATTTATGAGAGCAATGGAAAATACATATACCGTTACTTACATTAGTACCTACCGTACATAAATCCACATAAATTCATACTTATACACAAAATACAAAAGCTGCATAATGGACTAGGGGCGAAGAAGAGGGGGGAGGGAGGTGGAGGAAACTGCTGGGGGGAGTGGGGGGGTTGAGGTAACAGCGCACCGGCTCACTCTGAGTTGGGCGGAGCTGGGGAGAGGATGTGTAGCACGTTGGGTAAGCATATATTTCCTTCGTCCTTTTAATTTTATGCATATTAATCTGACTTTCATGGGTTATGTTAAGCTCTTCGTCTGTTGACTTGCTGTGAGGGCAATTATAGTCTGTTTAACTGGATTATTTTTTATTTGGATGTTTTCAACCGGCAGATTGCGAGTTTCAAGACCGTAATCCCATACGGTAGTTTGTTCAGCCTTTCTCATTTGCAACCTTTACATCGTACCTCACAGATAGGATTAAACAATAAGATGGCCCTTCATACTTTCCATAGCCCTTTTTATGACCAGCGGCATCAGTAGTGGCAATCCAATGTTTTGGTTGGACATTCAAGATGGCGATGGTAGAAGATGCAGGCAAAGTTTAAGCGTAGGTTTTGAAATCATGCTTTGAATTTGATATCTCGGCAAATTTTTGTATTCAGGACAATATAAAGTCAAGAGCTTTCCTTAACGATTTTTGTCATTGCATAAAGTGGTCTGGTAGTAGGAAGCATAAAGTGTACGTGACATTGAGTTTACGTTAAATTTAAGATGTTTATATTTTTGGTTTTCAGCTTTATTAATTTGCTTGGGGTTTCATGTTACTCTGCAGGGTTAATCTATAAGAATTCTAATAGACTTTTTTTTTTTTCTTAATGCATAGGAATTGGTTTACCCAGAAGACGTGTGTGGATTGAAGATACATGGGTGATTGAATTCAAGGGACCAAGAAGACGGGTGTTTGGATTCAAGCGACCAAGAAGACGGGTGTTTGGATTCAAGCAATTAAGATGGGTGTTTGGATTCAAGCGACCAAGAAGACGGGTGTTTAGATTCAAGGGACCAAGAAGACGAGTATTTGGATTCAAGCGACCAAGAAGACGGGTGTTTGGATTCAAGCGACCAAGAAGACGGGTGTTTGGATTCAAGCGACCAAGAAGACGGGTGTTTGGATTCAAGCGACCAAGAAGACGGGTGTTTGGATTCAAGCGACCAAGAAGACGGGTGTTTGGATTCAAGCGACCAAGAAGACGGGTGTTTGGATTCAAGCGACCAAGAAGACGGGTGTTTGGATTCAAGCGACCAAGAAGATGGGTGTTTGGAATCAAGGGACCAAAAAGACGGGTGTATTTGGATTCAAGGGACCAAGAAGGCGGGTGTTTGGATTCAAGGGACCAAGAAGGCGGGTGTTTGGATTCAAGGGACCAAGAAGGCGGGTGTTTGGATTCAAGCGACCAAAACTTCAGATAAGTACTCCTAGTTTTTTTTTTTTTTTTTTTTTTCCAGCTCAGTTGACTGCAGTGTTAGGAGATGATCTTGACTAGCAACCAAGGAGACTCCAACATTAGACATTTCCTCTATCAGTTATTAGGAGACAGACAGGTTTGACTAGTAACCAGGACTCACTGCCTGTTACCCTAGTAGTCAAGTTAGTATCCCAGGTAAAGATGGAAAAATGGCAAGAGAAGCCAAGGAGACGTTTACCATTTAAGACTTAGTTTCAAGTAACGTAAGTCTTTAAAGTTAAAAAAATCAGTGGCTGCAGCATTGAGGTAATTGTAATTTCTTTTAAATCATGGATAATACAGATAGGAGACTGAGAGGGAATAATTTTAATCAGTTGTTCGCTCTTCCCTATCATAAGGATAGTGAAGGGAAGCCAGCCTGCTGTCCACTGAGTTCGTTTTGAAATTGTGCCTTTGTGCGGAATTTCTAATCAGTTTAATATAAATAATTACAATGAGAGGTTGAGTGATTGTTTTCAGGTTCTGCCGTTTTGTTTCGTTTTTGAAGGCTCCAACATGCTTGCATGCATCGGCCTAATGGCTTCGGTCCATGCTGCTTATCTCTGGCTGCTTCCCTCATTAGTTCCTATCTCTGAGGTCACACTCAGTGACCTCGTCCTATGTCATTTTTGGTCTACCTCGTGCTACCCTACCCTAAACATTAACATGTCTCACTTTTTGCACCCAGTTATCCTCGCCACATGCCTAAACCGTCTCAGTCAATCTCTTGTCAAGAATACACTCGTCCCATCCTACCTCTCAACCCTTCCATCGTGCTGTGCTGTGCTTTTTTCCCATCTTTAGCCAGGAAAGGGAACAGTGGTGAGTTTGGTAGCATTAATTTTGAGTGCTTCCCCATGAAACACTATTCCTGCCTTTAGACTAGTGTCTGTTATTCAGCTAGGAGACAAGTGGATAGGTTAGTTTTAAACATAACTACAAGAAATAGGTAGATAGGTTAGTTTTAAACCTAACTACAAGAAATAGTTGCATAAATCTTGATAGTAGCAAATCCTGTATTCTTGTTTAAGGAAGCTTCATAGCACCTTTCTAGAAGTAATTTATTTCTTACAGTCCTCACATATAAATCCTTCCGGTAGCCATAATCTTTATTTATATCCGGAATATTAACCAGCCATATATAAAAAATTTCTAGAGAAAAGGTATGAGGGAGTATCCTTATCAGACATAAGCCTAAGAATGACAATGTCTTAGGATTAAAGGGAGTTAAGACAAAATTTAAGCACTGTGCTTTAAATATTCACATCAGTTTACAACCTTGAATAGGAAAGTTACATTGTTACAGTATACATGCATTGACTATCAAAAAAATCTTAGTACAGGTCTGTGGATTTACCCAGTGCTTACAGTTGATATAATTATCTAGTTTTGGTGCATGTTTTACCTCTAGTCCATAGAAAACAGTTGCCTTATTTTATTCAGTGTAGGGAACTGATGAGAGGAAACAGGGCGTCATTGATCCCTGTAAAACTAATATGCTTACCTATCAATGCTTGTGAATTTTTAGTGTTGGAGTAAAGTTTGACCCCACCAACTCATTAACCATCCATACTCTAGCCAAAGGAAATTGCCTGACTTTGAACTTGAAGGAAATTATACTCTATTCGGATGTTTAGTACTTGATTTAGGGCGTGAGGGTTTGTGTCAAAGGGATTGTTTGTTGGTCACCTGATGCCACACATGTACAAGCAACTGGTCACCTTCTAAATATCAGAATAAAGTAACCTACTATCCATTTCAGAGGCGGAGTTGCGCTGTTTTTCGCAAATATCTCCTAAGCGAATCGTTGGATCAGTATGATATTTCAACACAGTACTTTTGACATCCGGGCCTAATTTATGACCCTTAAACCATACTGCTACATATGTTACATTAGGAGTTTACTGAAGGATATTAAGCCAAATCCAGTCATCAAATCTAAGTTGTTATACAAAATCGGACGAGTGCGAATCGGACGAGTGCGACTGTGTGGGGTAGCTCCTCCACTAACACCATGAACAACCCTCTGACCATTCCTTCCCTACCCCCCAATATCGCGTTCACCCCCTCCCCGTTTCCCTCTTCACTCCCAGGCACACCAGTGATGATGAAGATGACGACGTCTTCTTTGAAAGTGATGTTGAATAAATTTTGTTATATTGTTTACATAGTTTTAGTCCTACAGTATGATATATTGCTCCAACTTAATAAATGTAATGGAATGTATGTAATAGTATTTACAATAAAATGACGATGTATGTATGTATATATTAATGAATATTACGCATCATATACAATAGAGCATTGGAGTTTATAATTTTGTAATAATATAAATAGAGACAGGTAAAACAATAAATATATACACTGGACCATGTTCACATTTTTGGATGAATACACAGTATTGTAATAATAGTAATAACTTCTCCGAGAAGGTTCAGGCAACAAGTGATACAATTTGTAGTTCGTGAATTTCAATGGTTGATCATAAACACTGCAAACATATAGGCATAGCTTCTATTACATGTACGTAATCATCCTGATGTACAGTACTTTCTACGCGAAATACGACTTGCATCCATTGCAAATAATCATATCAATACGTCTACAACTACATAACATTCTTACATTATAATACAGTGCTGGGATAATGAGGGAGGGACACAAGAGTGATGAAGGAGGCGAGGAGCTCGGGGAGAATAGGAGGGATAACGAGGACGAGAAGGGGGAGAAGTAGGGGTAGTTAAGGAATAGTTTGGGAGGGTGTTGGGGGGGCAACACTTTCCTTCGAATGCGTCAACATGACTAGTCGACTTTCTGTTATTTTTCACGAGTAAACTCCTCACATAACATAAATAGCAATATGGTTTAAGGGTCATAAAATAGGCCCGGATGTCAAAAGTAGTGTGTTGAAATACCATACTGATCCAACGATTCGTTTAGGAGATATTTGCGATAAACAGCGCAACTCCGCCTCTGAAATGGATAGTAGTCCTACACTAAAAAAGGGGTAACGTGGAATTGGATATGTGCAGTACATTGCAACTGGTGCTTTAGAGGAAGACGTCTGCTGTAATGGGAAAATGTAGGTATAGAATACTGTCCCATTGACTCCTGGCAGATTTACTTTATCAAGATCAGGTGTCCATTTAGCAGCAGGTTACTGGCAAGTCCCATTATGAGTGGGATGGTAATGGAGGACTGCTCAGATTGTGGAAAGGATGGCTCAAGCTCTTAACCCACCCCATATCCACTACTTTATTACAAAACCAACCCCCAAAACCCGACGTTTTTGACTTTTTTTTTTTTTTTTTTTTTTTCCAAACCTCCGCTTTTGGTGAAAAACAATGGAAAACCACCAAGTGCTTACCTGAGGTTAGAAATGGTCTAGGTGGGTGGCCTTCTGAACACCTGATAGTATGTTCTCAATAGCCGTGCTGCTACTGTCGCATTTTCTGTAGTATAGGTAGCTATTGTGAACCACTCAAAAAACATAGATATTTATTAATTTGGTACAAATTTGCCTGTAGTACTAGAATATATTGGTTTTCACTCAAAAATATATATAGGTAATGAAAGCGTCGTTTCGTTCACAAACACGTGAAAATTTCCAAATTCTTGCACAGTTGACTCGCTGTGACTTGTTTCAACTTACATTCTGTTTTTCAAATTACATTATACTTTTCCACTAACATTATACCAGTTTCCACCTTATATAATGTATCACATATTTACAGGCCTTACTATTATAGTGAGCATCATCATATTGCATATTTACAGGCTTTACTGTTATAGTGAACCTAGTATTATCTCAAGCACACACAGTATTGGTATTATACTAAGGTGTGGTAGAGGAAGGTGTCCTGTGTATACATACCAAAAATCATGCGAGAAATTTGAAAAATGTGCAAATGAAGGACCTTGCACTAGCAAAACGTGCATCGTATGTCGTCGGGACTGAGCATGGAAAAAAGTTACGACGTGCATTGTAGGTCGTGGGTACGGGGCGGGTCAGACCGGAGTAAATAAGTTATTGGGAAAACTGGCTTAGGTTAAGTGGCCCTGCTCACATCACAGAATTTTGGTCTAAATCGCCCATTCTTGTATAGTGGATGCTCATATAATGAGACTCGTTGGTATCAAAGTATTTAGAACAGCTGTATTAGCCAGTCTCTCTGGCTTAGCAGATCTGTCAACTGCAGGCAAGTAACCAACCCTGCAGGGCTGTCCTATGTGTGGTGGACTGAGGCACAGGAGAAGTGTGGTTTGGTTCCTGGATGGATGCCACATTGGTCTCCACACAGTTAACAGGAGCGCCATATGAGGCTCCATATAACCGTATAACTCGTAATTTGGTTATATGGTTACCACCCAGCGTTGTCAATGGTCTTTTGGGTTAAAGGATACCATTAGGCTGCAATACTTTTAAGTGGGGGAGGCGGTGGCTGAATTGGTAGAGAGGCGGCCTGCGGTCCTGATGGACCCAGGTTCGAATCCCGGTTGGGGCAGGGAACAGTTTAAGGATATGAATTTCATAAAAGCAGACTTTCCTGATCTACCAGATGACCCGCCGACATGTCATAAAAGTACCCCCGCTAATACCAATACACCAGTCCTGTATGAGACAGCCCTAGCATATATTCAGTATGGACGGTGGGTGTTAGCACCGAAGTGGTGACATGTAGAGAGGTGTATGGTATGTAGGAGGACTACTGGGCCTTGAGAGCCGGCTGTGAAGCCTATGCCCAGGGTCAGACAAAAAAAAAAAAAAAAAAAAAAAAAGTGGGAAGAGTAATGTGACAGGAAGGATAGGGAGAAAAGTAGGAATAGAGGAGGACAGACACAGTAATAAAGGAGAAGAAAGGAGCAGGCAGCACTGCATTTTAAGCAGTATTCAGGCAGTTACTAATTAGAAATACTTACAGGTTAGGCCTAATGTGTATAGCGTTTATCATTTAGAGCAAGGTTAGTGATGGTTCGGAAACAGTTTTGTATATTTGCTACAGTAGCATAAAAATAGGTTGCTAACAATGATTTACTGTATTCCAGCTTCCCAGAACCACAACAACCTGGCCAGACCACCACAACTACCATAGCCGCTCTCTTCATTCTGGGGAATCAGTCAACTGCCTACTACAAAGGTGAGCACACTTGAGGTTTTCACATCTTGCCTGTTAGGTCCTCCCACTTGCTGCCAGAGGCAAAATTTGACTCCAAAGGTAGTACGCAAACTACAAGGTTAATATCTGCAAAAGAAAATAAATAAATGAATAAAAAATAACAAGTCTGCCAGAGACTTAAAGAATTAATTGAACTTTTCATTCATTCATTCATTGCCAGACGCCAGGTATCGCAAACGGGGTGGCCAAGGGCTTAGAGTTAATTGTTTAACAGGGAGGGGCACTAATCCTCCACCAACGCCACTTGACACGTAGGGATGCCAACAGCATCTGGTGTTCCCAGGCGGTCACCCATCCAAGTACTAACCAGACCCAGCATTGCTTAAGTTGACCAAAGTATTAACCATGGTAACCCAAACTCCTTCCCTCCTTCCCATGAAGTACTGTGAATAGTCAGCTGAAGACCCTTGAATTTAAAAGGTGCTTTCAAATTATATCGGTAAACCAGTGGTTTAGTGTCATCAAAATTATGTTGAAATATTTTCATGGACTCGTGTTTAACAGAAAGTTTAGTGTTTGGGAGTTTATACATACCAAGGGAGGGATGTCATGGTGTATTTTTACTTCTTGAAGTTTCTTGATGTATGTTATAGTAGTCTTAACCTTGGATTACCAGTAATTTACCAATGTGTAAGTGAGTGGGAGCCTCACTGGCCATGGCTCAAGGACTGTAGATCCGTCAGGCTGCAATGGCCATGGTTATTGTGCTCTACACTTCTCACTAACTTGGCCTAAAATTTTTATCCATCTTTAATGCTGAACTGCAGCAATATTCACTATAATATAAAAGTCATGAAGTATTGTGGGAAGGATGTTGAGCCATAGTATAGTCTGCCACTGGGCTGTGAAATAAGCTGCAATAGGACAAAAATCTGGGCGAATTTAGAGTAAAAACAATAGCGTCGTGGTGCATGAGCTAAATTTCAGTGTTCAGGCTCACACCATGGCAGACATAATGGTATAAACAGGTTGTTAACCCTGTCAGGTTTCTGGGCTGGGCACATTATGTCTGCTAGAGTCAGCCAATCTCAATCTGACCCACATCTTCGCGGCACGATATTTTTCTTTGATCCCTCTGTGCAAATACACTTTTCATGAAAGAATGTTGGTTGTGGTGTCATATTAAAGCTGAATAGTTGACCCTTGTAATATGTTCAAAAAAGGAGAACAAAGAAAATAAGTGTCAAAATGACGAGTTGAAGTTAGGCGAAAACCACAAATTTTAAACCTTGCCATAGAAAAATATTCGGCCAAAAAAACTGATAGAGATATGTAAGGTTTAAACCATGCAAAACTACAATAAATTACCTTTACACTGATATATAGATAATACAGTTTTTGCTTTTTATTGCATGGTAAAACGAAAGAGATGCACAATTTTATTTTAGTCTCAGCTGCATATTTGTTTTGCAATCTTTTTCTTTGATCGGTCAGTGTAAGTACACTTTTTATGATAGGATGCTGGTTGTGTTAGTTTGAAGCTGAATAGTTGTACTTTATCGTAGTATGTTCAAAACGGAAAACAAGAAAAAAAGTCATAGCAATAAATTGAAGTTGGGCAAAAACCAAACATTTTATACCTTGCTGTAGAATAATATTCACCAGGACTAAAGTAATAAAGAAACAAAGCCACGAGTCAAACCAGCTGTGCAGTAGCCACCACGCATAGAGCAACCATTCCTTGTCGTCACACTCGAGCCTCTCTGTTATGATGCGTTAAACACCATTTATGGTGAAATTTTTCACAAAAGTTTCTTAAAATGACGATTGAAAACATTATCGCAATGTCTGAGGTTGGATTTGAAATGATCATAATAATCATCATTGGAATCTCAAAGAGTTAATGAAATAATACTTGCCATAACCCCTACTTCCTCCTTTGGCACTAAATTTCATGGCAGCATCACAGTACAATGACTGTCATCATGCTCATTACGGTATTTAACTTTTTTTTTTTTTTTTTCTGTATGAACTTTTACACAGTACAGGTATAGATTTTAAGTGGTTAATCTCCTATTGAAAGGGTTTTGAGGTACTGCATCACTATCCATAAGTCTGTCATCTTCCAGTGCCCCAATGGCTGCTGTATCAGATTATTTGAAGTTACTGTATATATAAAATCATCAAAGGAAGATGGAGAAATAGAATAAGGGAAGGACGGGAAGAAGGAGTTTTTGGAAGGAGTGTGGAAAGGTTACAAGAGGATGAGAAAAAGGCAGAATATAAGAGAGAAGTTTAGGAACGATTGGGCAAATATGAATTGGAGCAGATGGGGGACGTGGAAGGTGTGTGCAGGATATTCACAGCAGAAATATGTGCAGCATGTGATGTGGTGTGTGGGATGAAGAGAAGACGGAGGGAGGTGCAAGGAACCGTGGTGGAATGAAGAGGTGAGACAGGTTGTGGCACAAAAGAAGAAAGCGTACAATGAATGGATGAGAAATAGGGACATGGAAGAAGTTGAGAGGCGGAAGAGAGAGTTGTATGTAGAAAGAAAGAGAGAGGTGAAAAGATTAGTAAGAGAGTGGATGAGGAATTTGGAAGGAATTTGAGTGTAAAGTGGAGGGACTGTAAGAAAATGTTCTGGAAAGAGGTGAAGAGAGTAAGACAGGGCGGAAGTGAAGTTACCAGGGGAGTGAAAGATAAAAATGGTAGATTGCTAGTGGAGAAGGGAGAAAAAGTAAGCAGATGGAGAGAACACTTTAAGGAATTGTTGAACATAGAGGATGGAAGTAATGTGAGTATAAGTGGCTGGGGAATGGCTGGGAGAAGAAGGGAGGTGTGAAGACAGGAAGAAATCAGTAGGATAGAAGTTGTGGAAGCAATGAAGAAAGTCAAACTGGGGAAAGCCCCAGGAATTGATGGAATGTGTGGTGAAATGCTGAAGCATGGGGGAGAGATAGTAGCAGAATGGATGTGGAAGATGTGCAGATTGGCCTGGGAGGAAGGTAGAGTCCCGGAGGATTGGAAGTCAGGTATAATTATTCCCTTGTACAAAGGAAAAGGGGAAAAAGAAGTGTGTGGTAATTATAGGGGCATTTGTCTTCTTAGTATAATAAGAAAAGTGTATGGTAGGATACTTATTGACAGGGTTAGAGAAAGAACAGAGGAATTAGTTGGAGAAGAACAGGGAGGCTTTAGGAAGGGAAGAAGTTGTGTAGATCAGATATTCATTCTTAGATCTTTAGTGGAACAGTTTCTAGAGAAGGGAAAGAAGTTGTATTCTTCTTTCATGGATTTGGAGAAAGCATATGACAGGGTCCATCGACAAGGATTGTGGAAAGTATCAAGAATATATGGAGTAGATGGGAAGTTGTTGAATGCTGTGAAGTGTATGTATGATGGTGCTAAGGCTGCAGTGCGTGTGGATGGTGAACTGAATGAATTTTTCTCTTTGAAAGTTGGGTTGAAACAGGGATGGGTCATGTCTCCATGGTTGTTCAATCTGTACATGGATGAGGTAGTAAAAGAGGTACAAGGTAGGGCAGTGGATGTTGGGATGGCCCTGGTGAGAGAGGGTAGTGTTTGGAAACTCCCTGTACTGTTGTTTGCAGATGATACTGTGTTGTTGAATGAAGACGAAGGGGAGCTGCAAGGCTTGGTGGATGAGTTTGAGAGAGTGTGTAAGAATAAGAACCTAAAGGTGAATGTAGGGAAGAGTAAAGTGATGGTCTTTGAGAGAGGTGAAGTCAGTGAATGTACAGCGAGGTTGGATGGTGAGGAATTGGAAAATGTGAGCACGTTTAAGCACTTGGGTAGTGTGATGAGTAAGGATGGAAGTTTGGAGGGTAAAGTGCTTGAAAGGGTACAGCAGAGAAGAAAGGTTGCTGGTTCCTTGAAAGCAGTGATAAGAAACAGATAAGTGAGCATGGAAGTGAAATAGTTACTGCATGACAGTATTGTGATACCAACTCTAACGTTTGGAAGTGAAGCTTGGACGTTGTTGGAAGGACACAAGTCAAGAGTGAGAGCAGTGGAAATGAGTTATTTAAGAGGAGCCTGTGGAGTCACATGGAGAGACAGGCTGACAAATGAGTATATAAAGAAGCGTTGTGGTGTGGATGTGGATGTGATAGGAAGCGTTGGGAGGAATACACTGAGGTGGTTTGGCCATGTGGAGAGGATGGAGGGTGAAAGACTGACGAAGAGAGTGTATGTGAGTGAGGTGGAGGGGGGGAGAGGGAGGGGGAGGCCGAGGATGAGATGGAGGGATGGAGTGGAGAGGCATGGGAGAGGGGGGGGGGAGGAGCAGGGCAGTGAAATGGCGGGGGACAGGGCGACATGGAGGTGATTTGTTTGTGGCCACCCCGAACGTGATTGAGGCATCTGGCAATAGGTAGATAGATAGTTAAAAGTAATTTTTTTTTTAGCTGAATAGAATATGTAGGCAGGAAGATACACTGGACCAAGGAATCAAGGGGGTTGATAACCAAACTATAATGACCATCCCACCCCAGAGTATAAGATTTCTCTTTTACTGTAACCCTCCTCCCACAGATGTTAAAATCTATAACCCTCGTACCCATAGAATTTAGATTTATTGTGTCAGCCATTCCCAGAGACTAACTTCATTTGTTATTTTTGCAGGTGGTGAGTTACTGTCGTTTGGTTCTAGACTGGCCCATGTGTGTAGACGAAAACAAGTTACACCAAGAATATCGGTGATGTTACACAGTAGTCTTTTCAGTTTGATGATGTAAAATAGCCAATTTCAGTCTTGCTTAGCTCGGATTAATATTAAAAATGATGCTAGTCATGAAAGAGTCTTTTAAAGGTACAAAGACAGGGTGTATACACACTATTTTCTGCATATGCTGACACAGTAAGTACTTTAATTAAACTAATGTATTTGAAACAGACTTGTTAAATTTGACTGATTATAATTGATTTGATTCTTCTTCTTGTATCTTTCATAAAGGCTCCAACATGCTTGTATGCCTCTGTCATGGTCATGGCGATTAATTATGCTGTATTGTGAAAGAATTGGCTGGATTTTTGGATGCCAGTCTTAGAGGTCTCTTAAAAAAAGTAGTAATAATGCACAATAGTTGTTACAGTACAACAGCATTGTGGAAAGAAATTATTTTGAAGACTTTTGTAGTAGCTACAGTAATCTTAAAATATTTGTGAACAGAAAGTGATTATTATTAATCTTGTTAAAATTTTTCACCAAATGTCGTTGGCAATTAGTACATACTAGAAATGCTTATTTTAAAAAAAAATAGGTAAATTAAAGGAAATTATCTTGTACAAGGGTGTTTGTAAGAGCCATTATAAACTTGAAGATTTGAGAGAGGTGTAATTGAAAGTCTTTGGCAAGAAATATGGTAGTTCCTGTAACCTGCTTATGGCTGTAGTAATTGAACTGAGTGAAGATGGTCATTTAATTGAAGATGAATTTAATATTAGTACATGCTGGTCAAATGAGACAGATGTAATAAATCACATTGGCTTCTGTTTGTGATTGTAATAATTTTAATGCTTGTCCATCTTTGCCCTCTCAAGTTTATTTATTCCCCCCTCCCCCCCACCAAAGGATTTACATGCATGCGGCAAGGTATTTTAACACAGTGGCATTCAAACGTACATTGGTAAACTCATTGATAAATGACTTCGTACAATACTGTACTTACTGGTACTCTGAAACCCTGACTGCTTGGATTTAAAGAATTAATGGAAAATTGTTTAGAAGTGTATAACTGTAGGAATGTAAGAGTGTATTGTACTGTTAACCTGGGAACTGTGATTTAGTTGATCAGTCTTCAGTTCTTTGTTTTGGTGTGAGTGAAGTACTTGAATTGGTGGCATTGGTTTGTATTGGTCACTCTCCCTACTTACAAGATCTCCCCCTCCCTCCGCACATTGGTGCAGTTCTCTTTGAAAATCAGACTTAACTCCCACATAATATTGCAGATAAACCTATACATTGGCATGAATGCTTACTACGTAATTTCATGCAAAAACATTCACATCTTAATGCTGCAGTTTAGGAGTTAACAGTAATTGATCACAAGTCTACACAGTACAGTATTATAATGCATTGTGTGAGGACAAGGGATACAAGATGCCAGTATTGCATGAAGAAATGCTGTTATATAGGAGGTGCTGAGAATTTATTTCAAATTTTAGAGTTTGTTCTGTGTTGTAGTTCTAGATTTGAGACTTTTAATGCAAGACAGCTTTACCAAGGTAAAGTTCTGGTGGCATGGCAGTGTGGATGAGGTAAACACAAGTGATTGAAATATTAATCATTTCCATACTTAGGGTAACGGTGCAAATGTCACCCGTTCATTACTGGACGACGCAGGCTGGGTCGAACCTAATCTCACCCGTTCGTTACTGGATGACGCAGGCTGCGTGGAACCTAATCTCACCTGTTCGTTACTGGATGATGCAGGCTGCGTCAAAGCTAATCTCACCTGTTAGTTACTGGATGACGCAAGCTGCGTCAAACCTAATCTCACCTGTTTGTTACTGGACGACACAGGCTGTCGAACCTGATCTTACCTGTTCATTGTTGGACGACACAGGCTGTTGAACCTAATCTTACCTGTTCATTATTGGATGACACAGGCTGCATCAAACCTAATCTCACCTGTTTATTACTGGATGACGTAGGCTTCGTCAAACCTAATCTCACCTGTTCGTTATTGGATGATGCAGGCTGCATCCAACAAAATTGCTCTTTGATGGAAAGAAAATACATTGTAAATTGGCGCATAATTTATATTCGCCGAACGTGTTTATCAACACATATGCAAGTACAACTATTTGAGATTACGTGAATAAAAAATCAGGCAGATAGAGGCATAAATAAAGGCAGGGGAAAAAATAATTTAGCAACAACTTTGGCCGTGCGAAACACCGCTCTTCCACTGCAGCGCGATCGTAAGATAATTTCCTTTTGTGGTATGTAAAACAGACAAATTGTCCTACAGTAAATGTTTATGTACCAAAATGTAGCTAATGAAATTTCCTAAAGCTCTCTCTCAGTAACAGTTACTATCTATCTATCTATTGGCAGGTACCATAAAACATATATTTCTATGAGGAAACATGAAGGAAAGAAAAAACATTGTAAATTAGTTCGTAATTTATAATCACCAAACATTTTCATCAACACCGTAAGCAAGTGTGAGATTACGAGGCATAAAATCATGGAGATAGAAGCAAAACTAAGGGTGTGAGGATAACGTTAAAAAGTACCATGAGCGTGGAAATGGAGGGTTCTCCCAGCACTCGGCCATGGTTGAGTGGGCCCACATCCTGAGTACTTGTGCGCAGTCGGACACAGCCTGTGTCATCCGGTAATGAAAGGGTTAACATAGAAAGTAATGTTTTAGTAGATATAAAGCATATGAATCTTAATCAGTTTTATAAGCTTGCATGAATCTTAATCAGTTTTATTAGTCTGCATGAATCTTAATCAGTGTTATCAGCCTGCCTGAAAACACTGTCTGTCCCCATTTGAATATTTAGTTGAAGCCTTTGGTACAAACTTCAGTCTTGCTGCCATGAGTTGTTACAGGTAAATATTGACAGTAAGTCAGTAGTATAATGTTGTGATGGCAAGAAGCAATTGTATTGAAGGTAAATTACAAGTTTTCTATATTTTTGATATAATGGTAATTTGAAAAGCTTAATTATGTAACAATGTAGCCATCACTTAACCTGAAGTAATTAGCATGCAGTTTTAAGTTAAATGTGGTGGTTACCTAAATGTACACTACTGGTAAAATTTAGGAGTTAAAATTTCTAAGCAGAAATGACATCATTGACGAGACTAGTAAACTGGGAAATATCTAAAATTTAACTCTTAAGATATATCCATGCAGTGGAACCACCTGATATCAGTGCCATCACATGAAGGCGTCCGTCATCTACAACATGTCAGTATTAAAATGATATACACAATAATGTTAAGGTCTGATATGCAGAACAATTCACTTAAGTTAAAGGTGTAATAAAGCCTTCCATGCCACTTAAAATACTCACCTTTGAAGGGCTGTAGGGTGACTTCCAACTTGAGGGGAGCACACTGGACTGCCGGCTGCCATTATGTAGGCTTAAACCTTTTCAGTCTGGTGGTGTTTTTTGTACTTCATTCCTGCTGCCACCAGACAGTTGTATTCACTATATAGGTGACTTTCACAGCTGGGGAAGTTAGATAGTAGCCTCCATTGGCCTCTTCACTACTAGTCTGCCCCAGGTTCAGTAAAAATGTAGCAGTATCAAGATTGAAATGTATATTGTCATTAGACTACATGGGTTTTGTTTTGAAGGCTGGTTTTTGCTTATACAGTAGTTAGGCACATTATGAAATTATTTGGGATATTGTCAAGGTATACAAAGCTGCCTGTGCCACCTTGAATATGGCTGCATGTTTGTCAGACATCTAATCCTTGAATACATCTAGATTAGGTGGAACAACACTTGATACTGTTGTGGTTTAGATGCTGAAAATAGAAGATTTTAAGATTTGTTTGGTATTCTATAATGTTCATATAAGTTCATGCGACTGTGGTAGTAAGTTTTGACCACTTCCTTCCCTACCAACAGGCTGAACATCAGCTGTAGATGACGGCGTGGAGCTGCAGGCTGAAGTCAGAAGACAAGTCAAATGAAATGATGGAGTAAACACCTAATCTGCCAAACGAAGGACATCAGTACTCTTCTGTCTCGTTGATACTGTGTATTTATAGGTACAGCCAACCAAAAAAAGAAACAGTATTGGCCATCATACCCCACGTATCATTCTTAGACAAACACGGATGAAGCATTGTGGTTGTGCACCCTGTAATTGTATGTACAAATACTGGCCTTGGTAATTATTACATCTCTTAAGAACATAAATTGCCACTTACTGGATGGTGTATTTTTTGAGGCAATATGTCAATAGATTTGTGTTCATTTGCAAAACTCGCTCATTTTCACAACCATCGATCCACAGGTGTTCCATACTGTTTTTTTGGTTGACCATACAGCTGAAGAAATTTAGGAATTTTGTAAACTACATTGCTTAGTGTTCTGAGGTTTAAATATTTTTTTTTATTAATCTGTGGCTGACCCTTCAAGTCACCTACTGTCTCCCCAGGTTATTGTAATTACTATTCCTGTATTATTACTTGTTCTGTTTCAGTGGACATTGTCAGTGTTCACACCTTTGTACAGTCACCCCAAGAAGTGATGGCAGAGTTTCAGATTGCTTCAGACACTCTACACTGCCATGCATTTCGTGAAAACTTAGTGAATGCAAGATAAAAAATATTCTGGACTTCATGTCATATCGAAAGGAAAAAAAAAAAGTAGTACATCACGCTAAGAATTATGAGAAATGAATAACATGAGGCAGTGATATATTAGAAACTAACCTGTAACATACGTTTTCCCAGTCTGAATGTGTAATGTATTACTCCGTGCGTGGCGCACAGTATATCCCGTTGCTCATGTTTACGCCCCAGGATTTAAAATCTGGTTGTCTAGTTTTGAAGGCCAACCTAGGAAAATCCTAGTGAATGCAATACGTTATTTGCTTTTCAAATGCAATGGTGATGATATAGGAACAATAAGGATGCTGAAAAAATTAAATTATTCTTAGTAAGGATACCCTACTCAAGGCGCAGCAAGACCCTTTGTCTCTTATTCCTTTCCTCCTCCTAGCATGTAATAAATGTAGTTATCTACTTAATTCTTCACTGATGCAAAATAATTAGGTATGACAGATTATACCTTCTCTTACACAAGGCAGTTAAGAGGACTAAAATGGGCTTACAAACTCATGCAGTGCAAAAGCACATACTTGTTCGGTCTTTTAAACTGGAATATCTTTCTTTTTAAATAAACTGCTATGTCCTGTCTAACCGAAAATGCTGATTTGGAAGTTTTGAACTCATGTTTATTGCATTTTATAACCCATGCCAGTCATTCAGGCACCGAGGATACTAGACTATGACAAGTTTGCATTCTCCATGGAGCTCCAACTCTCGGCAAATTTGCGAGGTTCTTTTATATTTCATTCACTGATAGTTCTTAGGATTATACTAAGTCTTCCACAGATTTTTCTTAGTGGAAAAATGGGCAGATGTGGTGTAATAGCTGCATGTCTGTGAGTAACAGTTACCTTCATCTGTGATTGTTGATCAAGCCATTTAAAATAGCCTGCTAACTTATGCTGCATTCCCGCCTTCTGTTGTCATCCACGAAGACAACAAAAACGGAAATAAATGATTATTCGCTAATATTGTAAAGGTAAATATAAACAAAAATGACTTTTTCATTGTTTACTGAAGGCCTTTTCAGTCTTACGCTACCAAAAATATTTGCTTACTACCACGTTAGAATTAAACTCAGCAACTTATTCCTGACTGTCCTGGAGCGATAGTTTTGACATTTCAATTAGTTCCTCATAGAATTTCTTATTATCTAGACTAACAAACCGTTTCCTACAATTCTGAAATGTATCAAGTACTTTGCCATTTACTTATTGTTTTCAGTTACAATTTTACATAATGGGGGCCATCTTCCAAAGAAATAAGGACGAGTATTATGCATTATCACTTACCGAAACCTTCTGGATACTCCGCCGTCACTTAGGCCGACTGTACCTGTTTCTGATCCTTAGTTCAACCCATCACTGACTGGGTAAAAAGTCTAGAGGATTATTATTATTATTGTTGTTGTTGTTGTTGTTCTTTTTGTTGTATAACTTGGCATGAGAAAAAAGAAGTGATATGTGGAAATGGGGTTCGAGAGGAGTGTGTGTGTGGAGTTTGTTGAATGGATAGGATGAGCAACACAGTAATAGGATAAGAGCAGTACCTGTTGTTACATCAAATCAGAACATGCAGTTGACACAATTTTGAACCTCATCTAACTTGGATTATTCATTATACAAACTAAATTACTTAAATATTACCAGATATATCGGTTTAGTTTATCACTCCCCCAGTGCTTCATCAGAACCCATATCCACACAGTTGACCACATTACCTTCACCCTTAATACTGACCATAACATTTTAGGTGAGACATCCGTAAGGTAGAATGGTTATTGCATTCTGCCAGGACTGACGATACTGGTCTAGAGTGTGAGCTGTTTGTAGAATTGTTTAATCTTGCAATTGGTAACACAACCCACCAGAATACCAGGTGATCCTGATGATGGTGCCTGTCTCTTAGACCTATTCCTGGCAATAACCCAGATCAGTATAGGATAGAAGTACTGTCACCACTTGGATCCTTCAACCACAATCTCATCAAAGACTCATTAGTTAGGCAACCCAAACCTCCCAGTTCTGAACCAGTCAGGGTGACCAGATGGCCCATTGTTATGACAGATTGGGATGGATTGATAAATTATCTTGCTGATATTCCATGGCAGTCTTTCTTCTCCAGTGACATCTGTTCTACCCAGTCCAACAGTAATGATTTAATACTTTACTGGTATCCCAGTCAACAGTTTACTAAAAGATCGGACTCCCTAAAATGAATTGACAGCATTTGTGCCAGAGCATGACCCAAAAGTCCTTGGCATATAAATTTTACTTTAAAAAAGTATCTGAATCCCTCTATCATTTTAAAATTGCAAGAAACCTTGCAAAAGCCTTAATAAATCTTGCTAAATCAGACTTTCTTCACAGCCAAGCATCCAAACAATTAAGTAATTCTAATGACAATAGAATACTCTGGTCAGCTCTCAGTTCTTTCAGTAACCCATTCCCCCACTAAAATCTTCGGATGGAAACATTGACACGTGGAAAAGCGAACATTCTTGCTTGTACGTTTGCCACAAATTCCACCGTAGAGGAAGTTAGAATG
Organism: Coenobita brevimanus; assembly: GCF_032717465.1. Lineage (NCBI taxonomy): Eukaryota > Metazoa > Arthropoda > Malacostraca > Decapoda > Coenobitidae > Coenobita > Coenobita brevimanus. The sequence continues at coordinate 40,292,211 of NC_136986.1, forward strand.
TCCATGGACTGGAACTACTATCTCCATAAATTGTTCGATATAAAATAACAAACTAGATTTGTAAGAGTCCTCCTAGACAATGTACCAGCCAACAAAGCTCCAGGTTCAGATGGAATTCCTCCAATTGTTTTGAAAAAATGGTTCTTAGAACTTGCTCCTGCTCTAGCTAAGTTATTCAGACTATGCATCTTTACTTTTTCGTTCTGTAATTCTGGAAAGAAGCCAATATAAACACAGTCCTGAAGAAAGGAAATTCCTCTGATTGCAGACCAGTTGCTATCAGTTCTTTTGGTAAAGTATTTGAGATTGCAAGTAATAAGCATATTGTTAAACATCTTGAATCCAACAACTTAGTGACAGACAGTATGATTTTTGCCACAGAAGATCCACTGTTGATAAACTCAGTCTCTTGACTCATACCATCCATCAGTCATTGACCAACATGGAGAAACCCATGCAGTAGCCCTTGATATTTCTAAGCTTCTGACAGTGTGGCACCATTCCTTGCAGTCCAAACTCCTTGCTATGGCATATCTTCTTTTGTTCTACTAATTTCATAATATCTCGGCAACAAAGATAAAAGTAGATGTATATTCCAGTTTCCAATCGATTAATCCTGGCATGCCAAACTTATTCCTAATTCATATTAATTTATCCATCACACATAATTCATGTCACTCATATGCAGATGACTCAACACTTCACAACATCCATTCACAAAGTTTAATATCTCTTACAACTCAGTACAGTAATCTCCATAAATCAAGACTCAAATCACTGAATGGGGACAACATGATATTTCGGTGTTAGGAAAACCTAATATATACAGTTTATTAATAGACATTGCCTGATTCCAGTATTACTGTCAGTGCTACTAATAGCTGTACTTCAATCTCTAAAAGTATTAAAATTCTCAGTGTTGAAAACACTCCGTTGGACTTCTCATTAGATCACATGCTAAAACTGTTTCAGAGGAACCTGGATTATTGTATGGAATCCACGACTACTTCACTGACCAGCATTTTCCTGTAATTTACAAGTCATGTTCACTGTCAGCTGGAATATTGCTCACCTTTTTGGAGTGGAGAGGCTCTGAAACTGAACAAATTTGTAAGAATTGTTAATAACCCTGCAATCACAAATGAACTGCCTCCCCTACAAGTAAAAATGAATGTTTCCTTCTGTACGTTGTTTTAGATACTTTTTTGGCATGCTTGGCTGCCTTCCCCCATGCTACACCGGCATTTGGTAGGGCTCGTGACTGGAGTGTTACACTGTCATATTGCAGAACTTGTGGCTATCAGAATTGTTTTATTCCCAGAACTGCATCTCTTGGGAACTTACTTCCCCAGAATAGTTTACCCCCAAGCTTCAACCTACGGCAGTTCAAGCCCAGCCGTTTAAGATTTTTCATGAATGGAGGACACCTGTAGTCTGATGTATGGATTTTTTTTTTTTAATGTTTTCCTTCCGATTCGTCTTGTGGGGAAAAAAAAAATGTGTAGACAGTAAGATTAAAGGGTCCATATGCTTGGATGGTGTAGTTACTTGGAGAGAATGTAAATAAATAGGGTAGTGAAAAGGATATATGTGACTGATGCTGCAGTCTGTACTGTCACATCGTTGCTATACAATGTCATTATCTACAGTCAGCCTGTCTTTAAGTATGCAATATAAATTGAATGATGAAAAGTCTGAGGCTGGAGCAATCAGAGTAAAGTCGTATTGTTGAGATTAATAAATATTCATAATGCTTTGGGTTGCTGTCAGTGGTTTATCAGAAGATAAGTTGACAGTACCAGCTTGACTATCCATCATTGTCGGTAGTCCAGTATATTACCAGTATCCCTAGTCGTTGTCAGTACTACCAGATTAGTTTCCCTGCATCGACGGTAAGGGTTTTACTGTGGAAATCAACCAATAACAACATAAATATGTAGTGTAAAAGCTTAATTAAGGGCCAGTATTTCAGCAGCATTACTGTACTCGTAAAACTTTCACTTGGAACCAAGAATTTAGTTCATGATCTGCAGAAAGAATAACACCTTCATGGAAGCCACCTTGACAGAAGTTTATCTGGTGCCTCATGTATGGCTATGCATCTGGAAGTTTTATTATTATTAAAAACATTGCTCGACATGTATAAAACTGACATGAATCATATAAAATGTGGCATAAATTGAAGATAGTAAGAGGCGAGGGATGCCAGGAAGGTTGATGTATGTGAGTACTAAAAGCAAGTTATGGAAGATGATTTTAGGGAACCGATAGGAGTTAGAGATCGCCAGATGAATTGTGTGTGGGATAGCATGTGCCAAGGTTTTGACCCCCCTCCCAGTGTATGATATGCATTGAATTTATCTCGGGTAATACTAGGCACATCTGTGGAAAATGTGCCGTTGGTTAGGCCAGTGTTGTAGTCATTAATGGTGATTGATTCCATGGGCATGAGTGGTGGTGATTGAGTGATTGTTTGGGCCATTTCACTGTGCATATTTTTTCATTGGTGCATCTTTATTATGTTTTGAGTTTCCTTACTTTCTAGACTGGTTCATGCTGTTGTGAAGTGGGAGATAGAGGTGGTGCTTATTTTTTGTTCATGCTGTCCTTTTGTCCCTACCATCTTCCTCCCCTTCCTTGTTTATCCCCACCCTGCATGCCTTCCTGCCTCACCCACTTCCTCCTTCCAACTTTTTCTGGCTGCCTGTCTCCCTCCATTCCTTCATGCCTCACCCCTCCCATCCCAGGTATCTGCCTCCTCCCCTTTCCTTCCTACCTGTATTGAAAAGAAAAGACAACTGTACTTTGTTTTTGTTGATTTATAGAAGCCCTTTGACAGAGTCCCTAGAGAGGTGGTGAAGTGGGCAGTGAGAAAGCTTGGGTTCGAGAATTGACTGGTTAGGGTGGTTATGGCCATGTATGTGGATGCTCGCACCCTGGGAAGGGTGGATGGAGATTGAGTGATGAGTTTTCCGTGAATGTTGTGCATCAGGGGTCAGTTTTGAGCACCGTATTGTTTACCATGGTACTTGAAGCCCTCTCACGTGACTTCAGAAGTGGACTCCCGTGGGATATTTTGTATACTGATGATTTGGTGTTGATTGCAGAGAATGAGAGAGGCGTAAGAAAGGTTTAGGAAATGGAGAGATGGTATGTGGCACAATGACTTGATAGTAAATGCAGATAAAAACCAATGTGATGGTATTTAGGGCTGGTGGCGGTACTGCAGGTGGATACTGCCAGGCGTTAAAGGATTAACTTGCTGCTGAGTCTCTTGAGTGTGTAAGAGTTTCGTTATTTGGGAGACGTCCTGGAGGTGGGGCTGGAGTTAGCTCTGTGGCTAGAGTGAAGAGTAGGTAGTAGTAGTTCAGGGAGCTGTTGCTTCGCCTGACATTGAGAGGGCTCTCCCTTCGTGCTAAGGAATCTTTGTATGCAGCATGTGTCGGGAGCGTAATGCTGTATGGTAATGAATCTTGGGCAGTAAGGGAAGATGATATTTGCAGGCTCAAACATACACAAATGACAATGATTAGGTGGATGTGCAGAGCATCCCTGAGTGAGACCTGGTAGGGCTAGGTTGACGATGGAAGAGTTGAGAGGCAGGAAGGGACTGGAGTGTAATGGTGGTGTGATGAGAGGTAGATTGAGATGGTTTGAGAATGTCTAGAGGATGGGGGATGATAATTTGGTGCAAAAAGTGAGAAGTGTTAATGTTCGCGGCAAGGTTGCGAGAGGGACCGATAAAGACTTGGGATGAGGTCATTGAATGCGACTTTGGGGATAAAGGGCTGCCGAAGATCGGGCAGCATGGAGATTCGCCATTAGGTGACCAAGGCCGATGCATGCATGATTTGATCCTTTTGAAAGCGAACTACGTTACCCCCTCCATTCTTGCCTCCCTACCTTCCTGCAGCATCCTCTCTATGCCTGCCTCACCCCCCCACCCTACCTCATGTCTCGCCTATTCTTTCACCACCTCGCAGCTACATGCTTCACTCCCTCCCTGCCTTATCTCCATAATGTTGCCTCTCTGCTCTTAAATTACTGACTCATGCCCTCCGTTCTTTTCCGCCTCATCCCCACCCTGCCTATCTTCCCTACCCCGTAGTGAATCATGTGCCAAGGATGATAAATACTGTGATGCACTAAAGAAGTGCGGTATGGTAGTGTATAATATGGTTGAAGACAGCGTGTTTATCAAATATGTTTAAAATATCAGCTTTTTAATATACATGTGCATCAGGTCATTACCGTAATGACAGTAAACAGTGTCTTTCAAAACCCAGTATTGCGATTTTTACAGGCTAACAAAACCTCAGAACATTAGGTAAGAGTGTGTGAATTATACAGCTGTGGAGTAATACTATTACCTGACTTTTTTTTTTTTTTTTTTTTTTTTTTTTTTTAATCTGAATGGATTTGCATATTATGTAAAATCAATTATGTATGATGTACCAAAAGGCACACACAATCATGTATGTAAAGTCATTGGATAATGTGTATATATTTCAAAATGTAATGATGGAAATGTTTGATATACTTTTTGGACGGCCTGTGCACAGAGTTTGTTCTTATCTCTGAATGAATTATTTAAGTACCCCCACCACTCCTTACCTTGATTTAACCTGTATCCCACCTTTATTTCCTCTCCCTACCTCATCATCCTTAATAATTCCCCAGCCTCCAGACTACCATTCCTTCTTACATCCTCCTTGCATCTTCCTCCTCCTCCCTCGTTTCTACTTTCTCTACCCCCTCTTTTTGCTTCACTCACCCATCCACCCTCCCTCCGTACTTAATATCCATTCCTGTTGCTTCTCTTTCCTTCCTCTCCCATCTTAACACTCTCCTCCTCCCACATTCCTATCTCCTTCCTCATTCTTATTTCCCACCCCCTTCCTGTCACCCTCCCTCTTCCTCATCCCTGTCTTCCTCCCCCTTCTTCATGCCTGATTCCCTCCTTTTCCCTTTCTCTCTCCTCCTGCCTCCTCCTTTGTCTACTATCTGTATCTCTCGCCTCTTCGTCCTCCCACCGCTTCTCTTTTTCAATGTCTTCCCCCCTCCTCTTTTTTTTTTTTTTTCTTCCTCCTGCTCCTCTTCCCTCCTCCTCTTTTTTTTTCTTCCCCCCCCCCCCACTATATATGCCCCCTCCGCCCACTTACATGCCCTTTCTCCCCCCCCACATACATGCCCTTTCTCCCTCCCCCCTCCCACATACATGCCCTTTCTCCCCCCCCCCCTCCCACATACATGCCCTTTCTCCCCCCCCCCCTCCCACATACATGCCCTTTCTTCCCCCCCCCCTCCCACATACATGCCCTTTCTTCCCCCCCCCTCCCACATACATGCCCCCTTCCCTCACCTACACATCCCCTCCCCCTCACCTGTGCACCCCCTTCCCCTCCCCCCCATGCCTTTATGTATCCTCCCCTCACCTATATGCTCTTCCCCTCCCCCACTTACACCCTCCTTCCCCCTCACCTCACCTATAGTCTCCCTCACGTACAGTATATGTGCCCTAAGGTGTCTGTAATAAAGTTAGGGTATTTTCAGATGTCCAGATTTTATCAATAGCCAATCTTCTTACACTTGTGACATCTGTGATTGACAGACATTATCTGCATCTCTAGATTTATAAGAATTTATAAATGCAAGTCGTAAAGATGCCTAAGTTGAAAAATGTGAATCCAAAAATATAAGAAACATTCTAACAAATTTAAGTATTCTTTATAATTGTATTTGCATCAGTACACACAATCTGCGAAGCAAACACAACATTAATTAAAACACTCATCTGTATTTTGAATGTTTCACATATTTTTTGTATTCACATTTTTCTGCTTTGGTGTCTTTGTGACTATATATTTGTAAATAAATTTAATAAATGTATTTTATGACATGGTTGTATTATGAACCTTCTATAGGACCCCCCGACACCTTTGAGTCAAACTTGCTGGGTGGACTGCACCAGAATGTTTGAAAATTTTAAGGCGAAAAATTCATATTTATAAAGATTTTTAGGCCCATATTTATAAAGATTCTTCAGAATCTTTATAAATCTGGCTTACGTCGAATTTATGAAGGTCGTCTATATTTATAAATATTCTTAGGCTTAAGAATATTTATAAATATGGACGACCTTCATAAATTCGACTTAAGCCAGATTTATAAAGATTCTGAAGAATCTTTATAAATATGGGCCTAAAAATCTTTATAAATATGAATTTTTCGCCTTAAAATTTTCAAACATTCTGGTGCAGTCCACCCAGCAAGTTTGACTCAAAGGTGTCGGGGGGTCCTATAGAAGGTTCATAATACAACCATGTCATAAAATACATTTATTAAATTTATTTATTTACAATGTTTTGCACAGGGTACAGTACAAGCATATAGAGGAGATGGGGAGGATAAGAAGACACAGGATGGTGGAGGCGAGTGGTAGAGGCAGGTAAGTTGGTGGTGGAGGTAGTAGGGACAGGTTTGTTGTGGTGCTGGTAGAAGGCAGAGGGAGGGTTAGGATGGTGTGATTGTTGTGTGTGTGTGTGTGGGGGGGGGGGCTGGGTAATGTGGTGGTGATGAAGGGGGAGGTAGGTACGGTCCTGGTGGAGTGAGTCAGGCTGGTGTGGTGGTAGATGAGGGATGAGGCAAGTACAGTGGTGGTGAAGATGAAGGTAGGTATAGTAATGATGGAAGGGAGGAACGAGGGGGTAGAAGCGATGGATTGGAGCGTGGAGAGGAGTAGATGACATGGATGCAGGGGGAGGAGGACGGGAATGAGGGAGTAAAAGGCCCGTCCAGACGATCGAGCAATGCCCGCGGGCACAAGCGAGCAGTTTGCCTGTTGACGGGCTCACCGCTTGTGCCCGCGGGCAAATGTGTAAATTGCCACGGGCAATTTACGCATTTGCCCGCGGGCACAAGCGGTGAGACCGTCAACAGGCAAACTGCTCGCTTGTGCCCGCGGGCATTGCTCGATCGTCTGGACGGGACTTAAAGAATGGGCACGGTAGGGGAGACGAAGGGGGAAAGGAGGAGAATTGCAGGTGAGGTTAGGGGGAAGGGAGAGGGTAGATTTGTAAGTAGAGGAGTAAGAAGAGTAGGGAAGAGCTGGCTAGGTAAAGGCAACGAGGAGGAGCGAAGGCAAGGAGTGGGGTAAGGAATGGGGAGAGTGAGTGAGGGATGGGCATGATGAGTAAGGTCAGAGACGAGGGAGTATGGGAAGCACAAGATGATGCAGAGATGGACAGAAAAGGCAGAGACTGGACTGAAAGGGCAGGAAAATGCAAAGAAGGGTTGTGAGTGGCAGGAAGATGCAAGGAATAAAGGGGAAAGGTTGGAAAATGGAGGAGAGGAAGAAATTAGTACAGCTGGCAGAAGCACGGAAGTGCAGGCCATAGCAAACTAGGGAGAGGCACAGCAAGGCAATGTGATGAATAGTGGTGAATGTGGTGGGGAAGGTAGCAGGGTGGTTGTGGTGGTAGGGAGGTTGAATGAGTGGTATGGTGGAGGAGGGGAGAGTGGAGGAATGGGGAGAAAAAGAACAAGTGGAGGGAAGGAGCCTAATACAATACATAACGACAGTATAACCATGAAACAGTAAAACCACACAGTAAAAAACAATTTTCATTTCTACCAATGCTCTAACAGAATACATGAAAAACATATGAAATAGTAAAGCACAGAAAATACTTTTCATTTGTCTTTCCACTTAGGATATCTTAATACTGTACTTAAGTCTTTAATATAATCCTGAAATACTTAACAGCAATTTACAGGAATATATACAATGTTAAATGACCTTTTGCTGGCATTATACACAAAAGAAAATCACCATTTTATATATTCAGTTTGTAACTGTTTGGAAAACGTGCCAGTAGTTCTCAAAAGAATGTTTAGATATATTTTTTCTCAACAATGTTTAGATATATTTACTCTCAACAGAATGTTTAAATATATTTCAATCCAGCAGTTTGGTATTTTGGTTATACATGAGCTGTGTATATGCAAAGGTGGTGCTGGAGACATGGTGCCACTGACGTCAGCAAGTCATGTCCATTGAATAAAGCCAGACAATCACTGACCATTTAGCCACGCATTCCTGACTTCACTTCACAGGTCTATCTGCCCAAAATTTTCTTTACATGAGTACCACATAACATCTACTCCATGACTTTCCCGATTCCAGGCCATCCCCAGTGCAACGACAGCTGGTGTTCTCTATGTAAAATATCCCTCATGACTAATCACGCACACAAAGGACAACCAAGGGACTTTCAATGTAGAAAAACAGGAACATGCAACAATCCTAAACAACCATCACATCCAAACAAGACCTCCTCACAGACTTACGAGACTACTCCTGCCCCCAGCCGCACTTCCTGTACCTCTTCACAAAACCATTCCACACCAGAGTGGTGACAGGAACGTCTCCTTGGTTACTAGTTAAACTGACCCTCTAGTCTGACTCCACCTTGTCAGAGGGAAATACAAGCACTACAGCTATTTGAGCTACAAGGGAAGTGCTAGAGTCTTCACTTGATCATAAATGTAAATAAAAAGTAACCTACATCCAAATGAAATGTGTATGGAGCTGCGTTATGAAAAGCACGATTATCAATTCATACATCAGTCCACTGGCCCCACCCCACCACTGACCGAGTTTGCCATCATCCAACCCTATGTCGCCCCATGAGGACCGTAGGAGCCCAGGGCTAGGCAAGTTGGTCCTGACATTTAAGATGAGTGACCAGCCTCACTCATCCCCGAGTGGCATTACGTAAGCAATAAACCCCAACCACCCCATGGATACAAACCTGCACCAGCTCAATCAGAATGGAGCACAGCAATTACTCGCAGGCTCCATAATTATATGGTTACCACCCAGCGTAGCAAATGGTTTCCTTGTGTACAAGAAACCAATTGGCTTGTCACTCAGTGTAGAGTCACCCACAGGCAGATGGAAGAAGAAAGAATGAAGGGAAGTAAAACAGAAGAGGGAGTGTAAAGTCACCCGTAGGCAGAAGGAATAGGAAACAATGAAGGAAAATAAAAGACAGAAGAGGAAGAAAGACATGAAAGGGCAGACATCCAAAGCAGCACTACATCGAGTGAGTGGATGGTGAGTGCTCCCACTATTATTATTTTTTCACCCTGCTCTTGGGTGGGAAAGGTCCAGATGATGATGATTATGACGATGATGATGGTGGTGGTGGTGGTGGATTTTTTTTTATTTTGCCTTTTAAAATCCATTTTTACAATGTTTCAAACTGTACACAAATGACTCCATGATGTGCCTCAACACCATCCCTCTTCCTCCATTTTTTCCCCTACCTAATCAACCTCCATCCAAAAGGGACTGTGTTGTGAAAAGCAATGATAATATTTAACAGCACACATCACAGGCCACATCATTCACCTGTGACTGGTCGTCAGCTATTTTTTTTTCCCTCATTTTTTTACTACACAATACTTCTGTTGCTTCAGACTGTACACAGCCACTACCCTGTCATACATGGCCACTATAGCCATCCAAAATTTTCCAGCTGAACTACAGTATATCCGTCAAAATTCATCATCAGACGTCCATTCCTCATACACAACCCTAACTTACCGACCCCCCATCCAAAAGGAACTGGGCTGTGAAAAAGCATAAGGTATTCCACAGTACAAGTCATCGGCTCCCACCATCCACCAAGGACTGGGGGCGTCAACCTTCTATTTATTATTTCAAACATCACAGCCACTACCCACCCACCCAAGGCCACTACAACCATCCAACAATCTCCAAGCAAACAGGAGCCTTCATAAATCATTACCAGACATCCACCCTTAAAAAAAAAAAATAATAATAATAATACCCAGCGAAACACACGTACACCAAGCCAGACTGCAATGTGGTCACCATCCTTTCCTGCTTCACCATCAGATCACCACCCCTCAGAAACTACCCTACCCAGAGAGACAGGACACCTATGCTCTTTTTGTCACCCCAACTTTGTCTGAAAATGCATTTCACTCTCACGAATGCTGAGTTGTAAGAATACAGTACAGCAGCAATAAAGGAAAATGCTTCTCCACAAGAAATGCTATGAACAAAAGGTAGGTCTGTAATATTTTTTTTTCTGCCACTGAGCAACGTGGAAGTAAGCTGCAAAAACATGAAAATCTTTGCCATGTTAGAGTATTAAAAAAAAAAAAAAAATAAAAAAAAAAAAGGAGCATAACCAGACCCTAACATAGCCATCGTCTTTTTCTGGTTCAGTGCCAACATAAAATACACAATCCACTACACCCACACTGTAATGCATCCTGCCACACCACACTACACCCACACTGTAATGCATCCTGCCACACCACACTACACCCACACTGTAATGCATCCTGCCACACCACACTACACCCACACTGTAATGCATCCTGCCACACCACACTACACCCACACTGTAATGCATCCTGCCACACCACACTACACCCACACTGTAATGCATCCTGCCACACCACACTACACCCACACTGTAATGCATCCTGCCACACCACACTACACCCACACTGTAATGCATCCTGCCACACCACACTACACCCACACTGTAATGCATCCTGCCACACCACACTACACCCACACTGTAATGCATCCTGTCACACCACACTACACCCACACTGTAATGCATCCTGCCACACCACACTACACCCACACTGTAATGCATCCTGCCACACCACACTACACCCACACTGTAATGCATCCTGCCACACCACACTACACTACACCCACACTGTAATGCATCCTGCCACACCACACTACACCCACACTGTAATGCATCCTGCCACACCACACACATGTACCACACAGTGTAATGCATCCTCCCACACCACACTACACTCACCACATGTACCACACTATCACTTCACATATCTTTGGGGCTGCCTGGATTTCTGTAGTCAGTCCACTGAGTTTATCTGTAGATGAACCTGTGGCTGCAACCACCACCATCATCCAATTAACATCTATTTCATCCAGGCCACAACCACCACCATCATCCAATTAACATCTATTTCATCCAAGACACAACCACCACCATCATCCAATTAACATCTATTTCATCCAGGCCACAACCACCACCATCATCCAATTAACATCTATTTCATCCAAGACCCAGCAGAGAGGGATGCTAGGACTGCCACAACACCACAGCCTGAGCACTGAGGGGATCCATAAGCCAAGCCAAGATTTACTCATATGTAGTAAACATTCTTCTGTAAAATCTTAATCTACTATGTTTAATACAGTAAATACTCAGCAAACCTTGATCTACAGTACTATGTTTACTAATATGTAGTATAGTAAATATTCTTGTGTAAAATCTTAATCTACTATGTTTAATAAATACAGTAAATACTCAGCAAAACCTTGATCTACAGTACTAACCTTGATGTACAGTACTATGTTTACTAATATGTAGTATAGTAAATATTCTTCTGTAAAATCTTAATCTACTATGTTTAATAAATACAGTAAATACTCAGCAAACCTTGATGTACAGTACTATGTTTATTAATATGTAGTATAGTAAATATTCTGCAAAATCTTGATCTACTATGTTTACTATTAATTCACACACAAGGAGTAAAATATATTGTAAGAATTAATATTTCTGCTTCACAGGGGAGGGGGGAGGTCACCAGGGCCCCAGGATCTCTCTCCCAGGCCTTGATGCTATCCACATAACCACACCATCATCTCAACTTTATACCCAGATAAAACCACTTGAGGCAGGGGCTGGGAACAATGAATGTGCCAGCATTAAGGTGGGAGGACTGTCACTATCATGCACAGTCAAGTGGACTAAACGTTATTACCGTCATCCTAACCAGCTCTTTTTCACGCAAATCACAACAATTTTTTCTTCAATCATCACCACCACCACATAATCCATTTTTTTTTACCTATGGATGAAGTGCAACTGGATCAAGAAAATAAAAAACACAAATGAGGGAGAAGCTAGCCAACTGGAAGGGCACAAAATGGTTCAGACACTGATTTACTCAACATTCAAGCCCCAGAATCTTCTCCCCCCCCCACACCCACACCCACACACACACACAATGTTTACAGTACTAGTGTTCTCTCAACATACTCATTCATCAGTCTTGCCAACTAATCATTCTAATTACTTTTTACTTCACATCCATTTGTTAGAATTTCGTCACTCTCATCCTCCACATTAACATTTTCCCCACCTAATTCTTGCAGCTGCTTCCACGTTTCATATATGCACAGCAGCTTACAATCATTTTTCTTCCAAGATCATCATGCACCTAACCCTTTTAACTCTTTATTATGTGCTCTCAAAATATTCCTTCTTTCTTTCATTTAAACCCTTCTTGCATCCAGTCACTTATTTCTCTCTGTCGCTTCTTCAAACTCTGCATCCCGCAAAGCTCCCTCTCTCTCTCTCAATACAAGGAAGAAGGAATCAAAGGCCAGGTGTCCGCTATTTGTTTCCCCAAAGAAAAAACAAAAACAACACAGCACAGCACCAAATTCAACACCCGTACATTTTAAGATGCCTGGCCACACTGCCTTCTTACTTGCTGCTCTCACTGCAACACCACAGACAGCTGTAGCAGTCCTAACCAAACATTCCCTATATGCACTCTATCAGTTTTCCAAACCCACTTGCTCCCAATTCAATGACTCCAACTCCTTTACTACTCTTAACTTGTATTCAACGGTCACCATGCTTTTTCTCAGCTTCTCCACTTACAGCTTTTCTGAGTTGTTCTTGTAAATCCTCACACATCATCATCATCATCTTCATTCAGACCTTTTCCAACCTAAGACAGGGTGAGGAGTAACATCGTCCAGACATCCCAAATCTGCTCAATCCAATGGGCCACACTTCCATTCACTCAACAATCAAGCCCCCGGAATCCTGGCTCTGTCTGATACGCCAAAAACGTTCACCACATTCTGTAGCTTCACATAAACGTATCCGACAGAGTCAATTTGGGAGCTGTCACATTAAAACGCAGTGCCAAATCCCTGATCACGCACTTCTCCTCATAACATTCATCCAGCCAACTCAATCTCTTGTCAGTCCCATAGCCTCACCAACTTCCAAACTTTTCTTCCTCTCACACTCATCTACCACAATCCTCACACACAGTCATAAATCCAAATCCAACCTGGCAGACACCAACAACCTTATAAATACCTAAAAAGATCCATTAACATATAGAAGACATCAAAACAGGAGAGCTATCAACAGCATACATAAGGAACAGCCTCAGACTTCACCTCATATGCTTAATAATCAACATCATCATCAACAGATCCATAAACAAATTGAAAGCCTCAGTACTGAAGAACAATCAACAGCATACACAATTACTTGCCTCTGTAATCCTGACTCCACCTTACAAGCAAACTGATCACCATTATCATCAACTAAAAAAGATGCATCAACAGACAGCATCAAAGTGTGAGAACTACCACCAGCATGTGCAGTGAACGCCCCTTGGAATTCTGAATCTACTTCACAATCATAAAGATATTAACTCCCAAAATGTATAATCCATTGGCTGCGATGTTACAATATAATGCAACATATTCTACCTATTATAATACCGCATTCTGAAAACAACACAATCTGCTTCATACAGACTGATTTCTGAGCAATGACTCAATTTATGAAGGGACCTGACATGCAAATTTCTTAAGCATGCTTCTGAAAATACACCAAATTTTACCATCCATCCATCATCCAATCCTGCATTGCCCCATGAGGAGCAAAAATCATTTCTACTGCATCACGTATTTTGAAACTCACAAAGTATAAGAAAATATTTCAGGCCACTGCTGCAGCAAAGATCAATTCACAATTTAACACAGCTGAAGATGACAATATGATGGCACGTTTTCTCACACATTTACAAAAAAAATAAGAACAGAAACATAAAGACAATGGACATACAGTACTATATAATTCAACTGCAACAGAGTAATCCCTGATTATCTCACCATTCAGCCAAAGCTGTCCACTATGGAGGCATAACCCCTACAAAACACTTATATTGTACTGCATAACTATTTGAACATAATGAAAACAACACCAAATAGTTTTCCTGATATACAGTACAGTATACTACAGTAAAATATACAGTTGCTGTACACTACACTCATACTGTAGTAATGTACAAGATTTTATTCCTGTGCAGTTAGCAGCAAGGTGTTGGTCAATGCCGGGGGAGGGAAGAACATTGCTATAAACCAGCCATACTTTTTCTTGACTGATAATGATGTTTGTCAGCTTATGTGACGTTGGATAATCAGGGGTTTACTGTATTACAATTCAACAGGAATATACAGAAATCATACCATTACAGGTCAATAAATATCACTATACAAATAAATGTACAGTCAGCCACAGGAATAAAAATTTTAACACAAAAAACGTACATAATATTAACGACAAATATTTTTATAAATAAAGGGAAACAACTTGGTGTGTTCGTTAACCTTCAACATAAATGGTGGGAGGCAACTCAAGATGCTCATTAATCTGACATAAATGGTGGGAGGCAACTCAAGATGCTCATTAATCTGACATAAATGACGACAACTCGAGAATGTTTGCTGATCTTTGACATAAATGACGACAACTCAGAATGTTTGCTGATCTTTGATATAAATGAAGGGAACTCAGAATGTTTGCTGATCTTTGACATTAATGAAGACAACTCAGAATGTTTGCTGATCTTTGATATAAATGAAGGGAAGCACCTCAATGCATGTTAATCTTTGATATAAATGAAGGGAAGCACCTCAATGCATGTTAATCTTTGATATAAATGAAGGGAAGCACCTCAATGCATGTTAATCTTTGATATAAATGAAGGGATGCAAACTCATGATGCTCACTGGCAACACACGAGGGAAAATTAACTAAAGATGCTCGATACAATATTCTTTCTTTTCTCGGTGTTATTCAGGGCAGTTGTTTCTTTCCCTTGAATGTAAAGAAGGAACCAAAGGCTGAAAGACAGCAATAAAATTAACACGGGCCAAAAGCAGGAGCCACTAACACTGAGATGTCTGCAAACACAGCGTAGACTGGAGGTCACAGGCAGAGGGAAATACAGTAGAGAGTGTATTCCAGAACTGACCTGCTGCATATTAAAATCTTCCATAACAAGGACTACAGATATTATACTTTATTCCTGTGGCAGACTGTGCAGTACACCACTATGACATGCCAATAATATATATGCACAACATATCATTATGAGAAAATTGGCGTAAATATGTAACTACAAATACCAATACTTTAGGTAGGATTCAATGTGCAAAACACCTTTATTTATTGTTGGAAAAAAGGTACTATGGCTATTTACCAGTAAGTCTTATTAAATGATACATATATTCATGATCTTTTGGGCAATACCTGTTGTTGTGGTGGTCCCAGGTTCATCTTAACTATACCTGAGAATCACAATAAATGCTGTACAAACTAAATACTGGAATTTAATGACAGGGAATATAATATGAGCTTCAAATGGCTGAGTTAAGCTCCATAATTACAACATGAACCATCCTCAATTAGCAACATCTCCTTCAACAAGTTATTCATGAATAAAATCAATGATGAGCACGCACAGACAAGCTACAAAACAACTGACACTTTTGCTCAGTCAGGCAGCATGTACTGTATCAATAAAACTGCTGAAACTAGCCATATATCAGTTCAGAGAAGCGGTTTGGTTACGGTACTATTTCTGATGGCCGGGACCACAGCAACAACAACCCTTAACTTCCTTAACTATAATACAGGGCTGGCCATATACTAACCATAATACAGGGCTGGCCATATACTAAACCATAATACAGGGCTGGCCATATACTAAACCATAATACAGGGCTGGCCATATACTAAACCATAATACAGGGCTGCCTACATACATCCGATGTTGTGGGAATGTCTCAGTCAGCTGGTGTGGGGAATGCAGATATTTTGACTACTTTAACAAACACCTATTCAACTCTGCTCTGTTCAGATTAACTAAGCAATATATTACCATCTTTCCTTTGTACAGGCTGAATTGAAATAATACTGAAATGCAGTGCTGGTCATGAAGAAATTTTTAGGAAAAGATGTTGAGTCATAATGTTATCTAATTCTGCCTGTGAGACATGGGAAGTAAATCTGCACATGGACAAAAATTTAAGTGTCTTATTCAATCTGCATAAGGATGGAGTAATAAAAAAAAAGGCAATAGGTAAGTTAGTGAATAATGAAGTGTCTACTGTGAGAGGGTAGGGTGTGGAAACTTCCTGTACTGTTGCTTGCTGAGGATACTGTATTGTTGAGGACGAATGTGAACTTAATGGCTTGGTGAAAGAGTTTGGAAGTGTGTGTAAGAAACTGAATCTAAAAGTGAAGGCAAGTAATAGTAAACTTTGTTTTTGAGAAATTAAGTCGCAGCATACACAGCAAGACTGGTTGGTGAGGAAAAGGAGAATGAGGATGCATCCAAGTACCAGGGTAGTGTGATGAGTAAGGATGGAAGTTTAGAGGATGAGTGATAAGTAAGGATGGAAGTTTAGAGGATGAGTGATAAGTAAGGATGGAAGTTTAGAGGATGAGTGATGAGTAAGGATGGAAGTTCAGATGATGAGTGATGAGCAAGGATGGAAGTTAAAAGAAGGCAGTGTTTGAAAGGGCACAGCAGGGTAGAAGAACTGAAAGCAGAAATACGGAACAGGGAAGTGGGCATGAAGGTAAAAAAAAGTTACTGCACGACAGATTGTGAATCCCTACTCTAACATATGAATGTAAAGATTGGACCCCGTTGGAGAGAGAGAGAGAGAGAGAGAGAGAGAGAGAGAGAGAGAGAGAGAGAGAGAGAGAGAGAGAGAGAGAGAAAATTGGACAAACAAGGAAGAAGCACTGTGGTGTTGATGTGGATGTGACTGAGTGTTAGGAGAAATACTTTGAGATAGTTTGGCCATGTGGAGAGGATGGAGAATGAGAGACTGACTAGAAGAGCATGTGTTAGTAAGGTGGAGAGGGGGGGAACAAAGGGGGGAGGGGGAGACCAAGGAAGGGAAAGACTAAGGATGAGGAGGAAACCGATGGAAGGATGGTTTGGAGAGATATGAAGGAAGGCAGCAAAATGGCAGAGGACAGAACAATGCAGTGGTGAATTGTTTGTGATCACAGTTTATGGGATTGAGGCATCTGGCAAGATAGATAAATAAATGGACAAACAAGAGACAAAAATCATTGCTTACTTAAAATGAGAAAACTTTATGCAATTACTGGAAGCAAATGCAAGAGGATATATTTGACTATTGCAATTTTAAAATGCAACCAATGGATGCAAATAAGCTATCACTATAAAGAAAGGGTAATAGATGTGGAAAACAATGCAGGGCAGACCCTCGTAATGCTGACTGAGCCAGTCTCCACATCCATCATCCATAATTATATGCATAATCATGATCCTGACTTCTTCCCACCTCAGCATGGGGCAATGTATGGTCCAGAACACAAGCACAACACACACGAGAATGGGACGTGTTATATATGGACCACCCTGGATTTCTGAATATTTGAGTACGTCTCATATAATGGACTTACTGTATCTGTTATGAACAGGCATAAGCAAAAGTTTGCCAACAATACACAGGCATAAGCAAAAGTTTGCCAACAATATGCTGCCAGCACTATCTTGTATTGCGTATTCATCACTCCCCCAAACGACAGAGAAGCATTTCTTCCCATACTGTTTATTGGTGCTTGAAACAGACACCTTCATATGATGATCAGGTAATGAAGCAGCCAGGTTATACTAACATCCCTTAATTCCATCACAATACCCCTATAGCAGGATGATGGACTATGGAAGAACAGTAACATTAGTCTGCAGCCCATGTCACATAAAATATTTCAAACAACACATTCCATTGCTACAGCTGGCACAGAAATGTCTACATACTTTTGCTCATGCTCAGGACAGAAATCTTGGTATACATTTTAAAGCCTGTGACCGCATATGGCTGTCCAGTTGTCTGTAACTTTACATCACTTTACTTAGACTATGGTGAGGATGTCTAACTCCTTTCAGGTCAGCTGTTGGCACGAGATACTGAGACTGGGAGTCTGATCTGACTACTATTGGTGACTCATTCCTATCTCGTAGCAAAGGTTCGATGAATTTTATGCAAAGTGGACACCTCGTGGCTACACTGAGTGACAAGCCAAGTGGCTTCTTGCTGCCCTACTACACTTGGTGGTAATATATAACCAGACATACACATAAAGGTGTAAGGAGTCAAGGCGGTCCAACTGGATGTGGTCCATAAGGGATTACATCAGTGAGAAGCTTAGTCCCAGACCTCCTTGCAAAAGGGGAAGCAAAATATTAATTAATAAATGGGTGGCTGTGAACATGTTGTCCAGCATCTCACAGATGTGAACATATAGTGTGCGGTGTTTGGTTTATGACGGCCAGATAAGGGCAACGGCCCATCCTAGAAGCATTGCGTGAACTGTAGAAAATACAGGAACAAAAAAGTTGTGATAGCAACCCCCTCAGAAAGCATGACGCCCCCACACAGTCCAGGACATTGTGGTTGTCGTGAGCCGGGACTGCATGCTTGTCTCACGAAATCTTCCTCCTGTGTGCCATTCATCCTTCCAACATAAGCAGTGTTTAACTCCTCCTTACTGTAAACATTAGAACTTCAAAGCCCCTCACGTATCATTATTGTAAATGATAATCAACTGGCACACAATGGAGGGTTGTGTGTACTGTCAAAGTGATTTACCCATCCCACCAGCCACTCCAAGACAACCCCATGAGGAGCACAGGGACCTGGGGCCAGGCTACAGTGCCCACTGGAGCAATAAATAAATGACTGTCATAATCCACCAAACAATTAAACAAAAATTTTTAGTGTGATTTGGTGTTAATGGGACTTTTCTAGATGTGGCCTTCATGTTTATTGACTGCCAGCATAATACTACAATCTTTTCAGTCTGATTTGGTTGTAATGGGACTAATTTTTTTTAGATGCAGACTTATAATTTTTACTGCTATAAAAAAAACTTTACTTACTACTTTGCTGCCTTGTCATAAATGGCAGTCGATCCTAAACCATACTTTTCACTAATCTTACACTTTTAGCAAAATTTTTAGGCACATGCACTTCCAATTTCAGTCTGATGTTAGGCATACCATAACTGCTCTTCTCGGTACTGCTGCATTCTTTTATAAGTGCAAGGGGTCTTTATGAGTGCAAGGGGGAACTGACTGCACATGGCTGAGGCTTGTAAACAATGAACAATGCCTACACTGCTGGGTCAATTGGTGTGGGTGATTGAAACTGAAAACACAACAGCAATCTCAGAAAGTGTAGTGAATAATCTCAAACACATATAATGCTGCAGGGAAATCTGAGTGAAAAAGTATGAGGGTATGTGGAGGTTTTGGAACACTGATCCTCAGATTTGGTAAGTTGCAATGTATACCCATACAGTATGGTAATCCAGTAAGCTGTATGCCACTACAGTATTGTATGCCAGTATGCTAATCTGAAGTGCCTGAAATGTAAGCACTAAGCAAACCACAGGCTATAAAATGTTATGTCCACTGTACATTAATAAATAAAGACAATAATAATAGTAATAGTAATAATCAGTAAATCACCTGCATAATTCACTGGGATGTCTTCTCTCTGGCACAGGAGACTTGCTAAGAAATGTTAGGAAATCACCACAGCCACAAAGACCAGCCACTTTCACTGTACCAACACCAGACATTGTTCAACTGGGAGAAATACTAAGTCAAAGGCATTAAAAATAATCTGGGAAACCTTTCTATCTCATAATTATAAATCTTTCTATCTCAAAAATGCTAGCAATATATATAACAACCATTTATCTAGCAGGGTATCTATGTGTACCTGGTTTATCTGTGTGTACCTATGTATCTGTTAATAATGCTAGCAATATAACAACCATTTATCTAGCAAGGTATCTATATGTATCTGGTTTATCTGTGTGTACCTATCTATCTGTTAATAATTCTAGCAATATAACAACCATTTATCTAGCAGGGTATCTATGTGTATCTGGTTTATCTGTGTGTACCTATCTGTCTGTTAATAAACTTGAAATAATACCAAGTTGTTGCAATATTTTAGCAAAGTAGACTAATGCTAATCATGCAATGGAAAGGTTGCAGGACTTTACTACTGGGATATCTGGGGAACTGGCTTACTATGCTACTGTTACTTTAACCTGGCATGAAATTACCATCTCTGTAATAGTTTAGCAAATAATGCTAGTCATGAAGAAGTGCAATGGAAAGGAGGTAGATCTAGAGTATGGAGGATGTAGATCTATCACTGAGCTACAAGGAAAATAAAAACTGCTATATGAACAAAAAGCTGGGCCATTAAGGTGACAGAACTATGATAACTGAGCATATACTTAAATAAGTTAAAAATAAAGATCATTATTATCCTTAGACCTCAAGACTCGCTCTCAGCTGAATAAAACCATCTGGTGTTGGGTGGAATACACACACTTGCTCTCCCACCTAACAACATTTGATTACTGAAGACCCACCAGCTTGATATTTTATTAGGCCTTTTGGTGAGTATTTCTGTTAATCTACCAGCCTGATAGTGCCAGGGATTGACTCCTGACACTGCATCACTGTCGTTGTCTTTGTTGTTGATTAGCATGTAAAATGAGTACCTAAGTGAAGTAGCCTTGTATAACACTGTGGTGAAATAATCTGGCAAACGGTCAATGGCCTAAGTTATGAAGCAGATCATCACAATTATCATTATTATCATCAACTGTCATCATCAGTCCATCCTACTCCCACCCACTGATGGGGTGAGGAATTCTCAAAGTTTCTTAAGTATGGGACCAACTGTTAACATACTCTGTCCACATCAACTTACTTAAAAGTGTTATGCAATGGATGCAGAGCCACAATGCTGCTATCCTTGTCTTATTCTCAAACTTAGCTATAGAGATTAGGCTGCCAAAGAACAAAAATCTCTGCCATCAAGGTGGACAAACCAAAAAATGTACAACTCATGAATCTCATAAGGGTGGTTGCAGCAGCAGCAGTACAAGTTCAGTAGCTGTGGGGGCACAGCTGGGAACTGACGACTGGTGTGACCAAGACAGCTATGGAGTGGTTCAGTGAAGTTCTGGCCAATCAGAGGTATTCCCCTGGAGATTTAAAGTGGCCAGTGCCTCCCTGGCCATGCCAAGAACACAAACAGCAGCAGCTACACCAACTGCAGCTGAACAGCAGTGTCAGCACCAACCCAAGAATCAGCAGCAGCAGCAGCAGCTGCACCAATTCCATCAGTTGCAGCAGCACCACCATCACCATGAACCGCAGTGGCAGCAGTTGCACCAAACCCATCAGTTGCAGCAGCAGCAGCAGGAAGAGCTGTACCAGTAGTACTGGTGACCCCTGAAAACTGACGTTTTTAGTAGATATTCTGTCTATTAAAAAACAACCCTTTGTGGCTCACAAAAAAGGACTAAGTTTTTAAATATTCTGAGGTCTGATGATAAGTAAACTCTTTGTGTTTGAAGGAGTTCAATATAGACCTTAATTAACCCTTATAGTATTGGTGCTGGAGAGGGAAGCCGTCTAGTGACAGCACTGATAGACTGATCAGAGGAGCTGCCTGATTATATAAACATTCTTCAATCCTATCCCTATCCCCCAACAGGATAATGATGAACTACAGAAGCTTTAGCCTGCATGCCACTGGGTTCATGTTCTGATGAGCCTGGGGTTGCAACTACGCTACTACAACTACTCTAGTTGTGGCGCACGATTCTGAGGTTGTCATTACTGTACCCTGGCAACGAACCATTCAAACATGCATCCGATTTCATGTCATATTATACACGAATCATATCATTATGCACGAATATATTATACACGAATATTATTATACACAGACATATTATACACGAATCACATGCGTCTCATATTATACATGAAATCAGACGCACTTTTGAATGGTAGGTTGCCAGAGCACGATAACAACAACCTCAGATTCACGCACCGCGCCTATAGTACAGGAGGCCTAAGATGAACTGACTGATTTTGTCATTTGTCTGGCTCAATTCCCTGAATGTACAAATGTTCCTGAAGCACTTTCTTATTTCCAAATAGGAGATGGCAGACTACAGCAGATGGGCAACTTCACCATGCCCGCAGTCCACAAGTTCTCATTTCAGACAGGCCCAGGGTCACAACTACTCCAACTTGGGGAAAAAAAATGGAAAATCCATTTCACAGGAACAAAACGAACTTCAATAAACACCTACCAATCTATCAAACACACTATGTGAAGATGACAAGAACAATATAAATCATCATCATCTAATCCTGTGTTGCTCCATGAGGAGCGTAGAAGCCTCTGGCTAAGCAAATTGGTCCCGAAATTTAAAATGAGTAACCAGCCTCACTCATCCCTGAGTGGCATTACATGAGCAATAAACCCCAACCAACCCTTGGATACAACCCATTACAGGCTCAATCTGACTACCCATTAAACCACCACGCACCATAATCTGGTTACATGGTTACCACCCAGTGTAGTAAATGGTTTCCTGGGCTACAGAAAACCATTTAGCTTGTCACTCAGTGCAGAGACTACAAGGCAGCACTACACTGAATGAGTGGATGATGGATGTCCCCACCTACTATAAAAGAAACCACAATAATAATAATAATAATAATGTCACCAGGCCATGCCTTTCCCCAACTACATGGGGTTAGGTTGATGCTGTTGTCTGTCTGGCTGAGCAGACCCATCAACAACAAGCAACCACCATGGCAACGTCATCCCATGGAATGCTAGCACTGATGTGGAAGAAGAAGAAGAAAAAGAGGAGGAAGAGGAGGCTGGCACTGGATGGCAAGAGGAGGGGAAGGAGGAGGAGGAGGATGGCACTGGATGGGAGGAGGAGGAGACTGGCACTGGATATGGGGGGGTTAAGGCTGGCACTAGATAGGAGGACAAGGGAAGGATGGCACTAGGAAGGAGAAGTGGTTAACAATGAATGGGAGGAGGAGGAGGCTCTGGCACTTGAAAAGAAAGAGGCAGATGCTGGCACTAGACAAGGAGGAGTAGAAGGCAGCTGGCATTGAGGAGGAAGAAGTGTCCATTACGGGAAGGAGGCGGAAGTGTCCACTGAGGAAGGGAGGCAGAAGTGTCCACTGAGGAAGGGAGGAGGAAGTGTCCATTAAGGGGGGGAGGAGGAAGTGTCCATTAAGGGGGGGAGGAGGAAGTGTCCATTAAGGGGGGGAGGAGGAAGTGTCCATTAAGGGGGGGGGAGGAAGTGTCCATTAAGGGGGGGAGGAGGAAGTGTCCATTAAGGGGGGGGAGTGTCCATTAAGGGGGGGAGGAGGAAGTGTCCATTAAGGGGGGGAGGAGGAAGTGTCCATTAAGGGGGGGAGGAGGAAGTGTCCATTAAGGGGGGGAGGAGGAAGTGTCCATTAAGGGGGGGAGGAGGAAGTGTCCATTAAGGGGGGGGAGGAGGAAGAAACTGGCAATGACGGAAGAGAGTCTGGGACTACAAGTTAAGGAGGAGAAGTGGTATAGAGAAAGGATGCGGAGGAAGAGATGAGCAGCTGATGAGGATGAGGTCAGCACAGAGGGATGAGGAGACCTGTATTCATGAGATATAACCACACAAAGTCTATAATCTGTGCCATTAGGATTATTACGGCTAAATCTAACCAGTCCAATTTGATGGTGGTGAGTGGTACTGCCCATCACCAACTCACTTCATTGTTTTTCTGTGTGTCTCCTCCTCACCTGGCATTTCTACCATCTTTCTGTCACTATTTACTACTCTTCTCTTCACTTCAGGTGGCTCTACACTGACTGACAAGCCTAATGATTTCCTATAACCTGGCAAACCATTACAACACCTGGGTGACAACCTAAATCACATAAACGGGTAATGTGGAGCCTGCTACGGTGCCCCTGTTAACTGAGTGAGATATGTAAATGCAGCATCCACCCAGGAAACAATCATCCACATTAATCCCCCCACCTCACTGCACTGAGAAACTTTCAGCCACATGAGAACATTGGTTCACTACACAGGCTGGCCCGGCAGGAGCGGTTACTTACCTGGACCTGATGGTCTGCTTGATCAGAGACTGGGCTACTACAACAACAACAACAACAACTCCAATCTGAAAGGTCTGCCTTTAAAAAAAAAATATATATATATATATATATATATATATATATATATATATATATATATATATTAAGTGAATTCCCACAATTGTATTTTCCACCATATCAATCCCATCATATCATACACTAGTACAACCGTCTATGCTCCTACTGGCTACAGAATATTAGTCATCTGTACTCTATGACAGAAAACTACTAGGCCTTTTGAAACAAATCATGTCTGTCTCAAGTTTACAAGATGCAAACCCAACTTCCCATATTCACAAGGGGCAGGGGAATATCTTTAACAAGGCTCTTGGATCTGCAGGAACGTTAATCAGAGACAAAAGGAAGTGCCAAGTATATTCTCTCCCCCGCCTGTGTCTCTGAAGATATGAGGCTGTTTGTAACAAAGTGCTGGCTGATCAATCACCCTGACCTGTTTTTCCAATCTCATAATGGGTAGAAAGTGTTAAAAAATTATAGTAACGAAGTGAACTTCATTTGTATCATTTATAATGGCTCCACAATGCCTGCATGCATCGGCCTTGGTCACCTAACGGCGAGTCTCCATCCTGCTAAATCTCTAGCTCGCTTCCCATTCAGTCTCCTATCCCTGAGGTCACACTCTATGAAATTCTTACCCATAGTGTACTGATGACGGTGACAGAAGTGTGAAGGACAACTCATCCTGTGTTGCTGTTCGAGCTGAACTATGTTTCAGTGATGCTTCACCTTCAACCTTTATCATTCCCATTCATCTCTTCAACCTGCCACCAATCCATCTTCCATATTTGGTTCCTGTCTTGCCATCAATATTCCACCTTCACAAGGATTTACCTCTGTCCACTCCCAGCACCTCCACTGTCCAAGCATCCACCACTCTGAAAGCAACACTGCATTGAGACCTGGCACAAATAATTACATCATATGTACTGTTAAACTGGCAGCTGAATATCACAGATGAAAATATATCACACTATGCAGTAAACTATCTCCATGTACAGTAAGTATACTCACTCGGTATACAACTACACATATCTGATATTATTTTAAAGTGTAAAGACTACAGCTACCAAAAAAATAAATCCTGATACAAGAAATTCCCTAAATAAAGTACATCCTCCAGAGCTAATGCAGGACAACAAACACTCAGTGCAGCCTACCAATACACTGGCACTCCACTCTTGGGTTCCTACACACCAAAGAGGATAATAAGGGATTAGCTTTTTATCTTTTTTTTTAAATAATTTCCCTGTCTCCTTCAAAACTGCAGCATAAATTATAGGCATTATGAATCTATCATTTTGATAAACATATCTATCGTAAAGTTTCCTCCTATGCAAACAAAAACTCAGGCCTTATGACAAAACTTGCTAAGTTATATATATGGCATGAAGGAAAAATGAAGAAAATGACACCTCCAAGAATGACAAGTCTCAGTATATTATGTGGCATGGGAGGCAAAGAAAAAAAATGCAGCGAAACATAACACAGCAGGATGTTATTGTGACTGACTATCTATCGCCAGATACCTTAATCCCATCAGGGGTGGCCACAAACAAATCACCTTCATGTTGCCCTGTTCCCCACCATTTTGCTGCCGGCCCCCCATCTCACACACCCCTCTCTCATATACCTCGCCTCAATGTCACCCTGTCCCCTGCCGTTTCACTGCCTGCCCCCCATCTCACACCCTCCTCTCTCATATATCTCGCCTCCATGTCACCCTGTCCCCTGCCATTTCACAAACCCATATCTCTTATACCACACCTCCATGTCGCCCTGTCCCCCACCATTTTGCTGCCCACCCCCCATCTCACACCCACCTCTCTCATATACCTCTCCACTCAAACCAGTAATTACACATAACACCACAAACAAGCCATTTATCATCACAGTCATACCTGGCTGGTGAATATATTTAGTGTTGTTCTAAAAATGCTAAGTTGGTCTCTGCCTGAGCTAAAAAATAAATATGAAAAACACAACACACAAAAAAGCCTGTTTAGTGCTATTCTTCAGAGAGAGAGAGAGAGAGAGAGAGAGAGAGAGAGCGAGAGAAAATACATCACCATCATCATCACTACCACCACACACAGCCAACTAATCACCTATGGGTAAATTTCAACGGTAAGAAACAACTGCACCAATGGTTCACACTCGTTTAGTAATCTCTTCAATCTGGTGATGTATTTATATTTTATTATATACTTATTTTATTATTGCTGCTACCAATTAAATTTTTTCCCGCTTTGTAGTGTGCCCTAGTAATGTAGGAGTTAATGAAGGCTATATATATGCTGTATTAGCAACCAGTCCAAGTCTCTGTGTCTGTAGTAACATAGGGGTTAATAAGACTATATGCTTTTATTACCAACCAGTCCAAGTCTGTGTGTCTGTAGTAACATAGGGGTTAATAAGACTACTGTATGCTGTATTACCAACCAGTCCAAGTCTCTGTGTCTGTAGTAACACGGGTTAACAAAGGCTATATGCTGTATTACCAACCAGTCTAAATGTCTGTCTGTAGTAACATAGGGGTTAATAAGACTATATGCTGTATTACCAACCAGTCCAAGTCTCTGTGTCTGAATAAAATCATCTACACAGCAAGAATAGGTAAATAAATCTCACCATGCCACACCCGTAGCAGGCAAGTTGTGAATATATTTAGTGCTGCTCCTTATCTGAGATATACATTTAAAAAAAAATCAATATTCAGAACTTTTCCCATCCAAGAACACAGTGATGCACAGGGACTGGAGGGCAGGAAAAAAAACTCAGAAGTAAAAAACCTAACCAAAGTCTGCCCAGTTAACCCTCTCATTACCGGATGACGCAGGCTGCGTCCAACCATGGGCAAGTACTCAGGATGTGGGCCGGCTCGGCTTTGGCCGAGTACTGAGAGACTCCCCCCCCCTCCATTTCCTCACTCACAGTACTTAAACATTTTATCCTCATACCCTTAGTTTTGTTTCTATCTCTGTGATTTTTATTCCTCGTAATCTCAAATAGTTGTACTTGCTTATGGTGTTGATAAAAATGTTTGGCGAATATAAATTATGCGCTAATTTACAATATTTTTTATTTCCTTTGTGTTTTCTCATAGAAATATTTGTTTTATGGTAATTATTACTGAAAGAGTTTTAGGAAATTTCATTAGCTACATTTTGGTACGTGGACATTTACTGCAGAACTATTCGGGTCAGTTTTACATACTGCAAAAGGAAATTATCTTACGATCATGCTGCAGTGTGGAAATGGTGTTTTGCACGGCCAGAGTTGTTGTTAAATTATTTTTTCTCCTTCCTTTGCTTATGCCTCTATATGCCTGATTTTTTATTCACATAATATCGAGATTACCATACCTTACTGAAGTGCCGTGACCCTGCAAACGTTGGTGACCATGGAATGCCACACCTCTCTCTCTCCTGTCATTTGCAGCAGTTGTCCAGCCGTGTATCCTCCCCTCGCTGTTCTTATATGGATAGAATAGTAAGAATAGCAAGGGGAGGATACACGGCTGGACAACTGCTGCAAACGACAGAGGAGACAGAGGTGTGGTATTCCATGGTCGCCAACACCTGCAGGGGCACAGCACTTCGGTGAGGTATGGTAATCTCGAATAGTTGTACTTGCTTATGGTGTGTTCAGCAAAATATATATTATGTGCTAATTTATGATGCTTTTTCTTTCCATCAAGGGACGATTTTCTTCAACGCAGTTTGTGTCGTCCACTAATGAGAGGGTGAGATTAGGTTCGACGCAGCCTTCGTCATCCAGTAACAAGCGGGTGACTTTTGCACCACTACCCAAAGTATCAAAAGGGTTAAATGGGCAACATGCCTTTACACACCATTCAAACCCCCAAATCCTGGCTCTATCTCACAGAAAAATCTATCTATCTATCTATTCCCAGATGCCTCAATCCCATTCAGGGTGGCCACAAACAAATCACCTCCATGTCGCCCTGTCCCCCGCCATTTCACTGCCCTGCTCCCAACTCACACCCCCCTCTCTCATATACCTCTCCATCTCATCCTCAGCTTCCCCCTCCATCTCCCCCCCTCCACCTCACTCACATACACTCTCTTCGTCAGTCTTTCACCCTCCATCCTCTCCACATGGCCAAACCACCTCAGTGTATTCCTCCTAACACTTCCTGTCACATCCACATCCACACCACAACGCTCCTTTATATCCTCATTTGTCAGCCTGTCTCTCCATGTGACTCCACAGGCTCCTCTTAAGTACTCATTTCCACTGCTCTCACTCTTGACTTGTGCCCTTCCAACAACGTCCAAGCTTCACTTCCATACGTTAGAGTTGGTATCACAATACTGTCATGTAGTAACTTTTTCACTTCCATGCTCACTTCCCTGTTTCTTATCACTGCTTTCAAGGAACCAGCAACCTTTCTTCCCTGCTGTACCCTTTCAAGCCCTTCACCCTCCAAACCTCCATCCTTACTCATCGCACTACCCAAGTACTTAAACGTACTCACATTTTCCAATTCCTCACCATCCAACATCGCTGTACATTCACTAACTTCACCTCTCTCAAAGACCATCACTTTACTCTTCCCTACATTCACCTTTAGATTCCGTTTCTTACACACTCTCCCAAACTCATCCACCAAGCCCTACAGATCCCCTTCATCTTCACTCAACACAGTGTCATCTGCAAACAACAGTACAGGGAGTTTCCAAACACTACCCTCTCTCACCAGGGCCACTCCAACATCCACTACCCTACCTTGTACCTCTTTTATTACCCCATCCATGTACAGATTGAACAACCATGGAGACATGACACATCCCTGTTTCAACCCAACCTTCAAAGAGAAAAATTCACTCAGTTCACCATCCACATGCACTGCAGCCTTAGCACCATCATACATACACTTCACAGCATTCAACAACTTCCCATCTACTCCATATATTCTTGATACTTTCCACAATCCTTGTCGATCGACCTTGTCACATGCTTTCTCCAAATCCATGAAAGCCGCATTCAACTTCTTTCTCTTCTCTAGAAACTTTTCCACTAAAGATCTAAGAATGAATATCTGATCTACACAACCTCTTCCCTTCCTAAAGCCTCCCTGTTCTTCTCCAACTAATTCCTCTGTTCTTTCTCTACCTGTCAATAAGTATCCTACCATACATTTTTCCTATTACACTAAGAAGACAAATGCCCCTATGATTACCACACACTTCTTTTTCCCCTTTTCCTTTGTACAAGGGAATAATTATACCTGACTTCCAATCCTCCAGGACTCTACCTTCCTCCCAGGCCAATATGCACATCTTCCACATCCATTCTACTTCTATCTCTCCCCCATGCTTCAGCATTTCACCACACACTCCATCAATTCCTGGGGCTTTCCCCAATTTAACTTTCTTCATTGCTTCCACAACTTCTATCCTACTGATTTCTTCCTGTCTTCTCACCTCCCTTCTTCTCTCCGCCATTCCCCAGCCACTTATACTCCTATCACTTCCATCCTCTATGTTCAACAATTCCTTCAAGTGTTCTCTCCATCTGCTCACTTTTTCTCCCTTCTCCACTAGTAATCTACCATTTTTATCTTTCACTCCCCTGGTAACTTCACTTCCACCCTGTCTTACTCTCTTCACCTCTATCCAGAACATTTTCTTACAGTCCCTCCACTTTACACTCAAGTTCCTTCCAAATTCCTCATCCACTCTCTTCTTCTCTTACTAATCTTTTTACCTCTCTCTTTCTTTCTACATATAACTCTCTCTTCCGCCTCTCAACTTCTTCCACGCCTCTATTTCTCATCCATTCATTGTATGCTTTCTTCTTTTGTGCCACAGCCTGTCTCACCTCTTCATTCCACCACGCTGATCCTTGCACCCCCCTCAGTCTTCTCTTCATCCCACACACCACATCACATGCTGCACATATTTCTTCTGTGAATATCCTGCACACACCTTCCACATCCCCCATCTGCTCCAATTCATATTTGCCCAATTGTTCCTCCACTTCTCTCTTATATTCTGCCTTTTTCTCATCCTCTTGTAACCTTTCCACTCTCCTTGCACATACTCCTTCTTCCTGTCCTTCCCTTCTTCTATTACTCCATCTTATTTGTATCTTGATTCTGGCCACCACCAAGTAGTGGTTAGAAAGTCCACTCCCCCAACCTCTTTAAGCTCTTGCATCCATTACACATCTTTGCATCCTTTCATCCACACACACACAAACAATCATTGCCTTCCTTTCATTCAGTTCACCACCCACCCTTCTCATACTCACCATGTATACCTAAGGATCATTTTGTGCCTGAAGAGGGTATTGGCTATCACCAACCCCCTCCCAGCACAAATGTCCACTAATGCACTCCCATTCTCATCTATCTCAGCAGGCACACCCCACTCACCAACTATTCCATCCACCTTCACATTCCCTACTTTACCATTCATATCACTGATCAAAAACACTCTCTCATTCCTTCCAAACTTTTCCATGCACACTTCCACATTTGTCCAAAACTCTTCTCTCACTCTGCTTGCACGATCTTGCATCGGCGCATACACACGCACAATCATCCACATTTGTATTCCAACTTTCAACCTTACCCACACAATCCTTGACCCAACTGATCCATACTGTCTTATGCTCCTCTTCCATCTTTTACTCACAACTATACATACTCCTTATTTTGCCCTCTCATTCTCACCTAATCCTGCACATATACCCCATCCATACTCCTATTCTCTCACACTCTCACCTCTCCATTTCGTTTCAGTTATTCCGCATACATCAACTTTCGCACCCTCATGCACCTGGACAATCTCTCTCTCTTTCACCTCATCATTCGCTCCCCTTACATTCCAAGTTCCGATAACCATGTCCTTTGTCTGGTCCTTGGCCGTCATCTTTTGGTAAGTCCTTGTCCGAGGCTTATTGTTTGTCTTTTTAGTTAGTTGTTTTCAAGGGAGGGGCACTAACCCTCCGCCAACTCTTTTAGTCACCTTTTACGACAAGCAGGGACACTGGGGTAGTATTCATGAAAAAAAAAACCCTACCCTCAAGAGGTAGGGTTTGCTAGAACGATACAGTAAATCAGATTAGTTTAGGTTACGTACTGTTCTTATCCAGACAATACTGGATGATACCTAACTTAACCACAATACTGGATAATACCTAACCTAACCACAATACTGGATAATACCTAACCTAACCACAATACTGAATAATACCTAACCTAACCACAATACTGAATAATACCTAACCTAACCACAATGCTGAATAATACCTAACCTAACCACAATACTGAATAATACCTAACCTAACCACAATGCTGAATAATACCTAACTTAGCCACAATACTGAATAATACCTAACCTAACCACAATACTGAATAATACCTAACCTAACCACAATACTGAATAATACCTAACCTAACCACAAAACTGAATAATACCTAACCTAACCACAATGCTGAATAATACCTAACTTAGCCACAATACTGAATAATACCTAACCTAACCACAATACTGAATAATACCTTACCTAACCTACCGAGACAGGCTTGCTAAGAATAATTACCTTACAAATACAGAAAAGCATAACAAACATGAGGTGAATGGAATAGCAATGATTACCAGTGAAAAAATAGGACATTATCTGCAACTTCCACCATAACCAGGAATAAATCATAAAATCAATATAAAGCACAGACAAAAAACCAAAACAAGTACAGAGGCCAAATTTCACAATTAGTAAAATAAAAATCATTACAATGGGGAAAACTATCGGACAGCTAGTGAGTCGTGGTGTGAGGTGCCTGTTAAATGAAGACTACACACCCAAGGGTGACGGGTCACTGAGCCACCTCCTAACATTAACCCTTTCAATACTTAAGGTAGCGGTGCAAAAGTCACCTGCTCGTTACTGGACGACGCAAGCTGCGTCCAACAAAATCGCCCTTTGATGGAGAGAAAAAACATTGTAAATTGGCGCATAATTTATATTTGCCAAGCGTTTTTATCAACACCATAAGCAAGTACAACTATTTGAGATTATGTGAATAAAAAATCAGGCAGATAGAGGCATAAATAAAGGCAGGGGAAAAAATAATTTAGCAACAACTCTAGCCGTGCAAAACACCGCTCCCACACTGCAGCACAATTGTAAGATAATTTCCTTTTGCGGTACGTAAAACCAACCCGAAAAGTTCTGCAGTAAATATTTATATACCAAAATGATCGTTTCGTTTTTAAAGGCTCCAACATGCTTGCATGTGTCGGCCTTGGTCACCTAATGGCGGCTCTCCACGCTGCACAATCTATTGCAGCCTCCCTGTTCAGTCCCTTAACCCTGAGGTCACACTTAATGACCTCGTCCCATGTCTTTCTCAGTCTACCCCTCATAACCCCACCCCCAATATTAGCACTTCTCACCTTCCTCACCCAATTATCATCCCCCATCCTCTCCACATGTCCAAACCAGCTCAATCTACGTCTCCTCATCACAACACCAATACACTCCAGTCCCACCCTACCTCTCAACTCTTCCAACGTAAACCCAGCCCCTCCAGGCCTTGGATGCAGGGACGCACTGCACATCCACCTAATCATTGTCATTTCTGCACGTCTGAGCCGGCGAATATCTTCCTTCTTCACTGCCCAGGTCTCACTACCATACAGCATTACACTCCTAACACATGCTGCATACAAAGACCCCTTAGCACGTAGGGAGAGTCCTCTCAATGTCAGGAGAGGCAAGCGCTCCCTGAACTTCTTACAACCACTTCTCACCCTAGCCACAGAGCTAGCTCCAGCCCCACCTCCAGCACACAACATGCCTCCCAAATAACAAAACTCTTCCACACACTCAAGAGATTCACCAGCAAGTTCAATCCTTTCACGTTTGACAATCTCCACCTGCTCACCCTGACACGCTGCACACATAAAATCAGCATTATCTCGCACTCTACCTCTGATACCACTACATCTCTTATGCACCCATTTATCACAAACACTACACAAGATAGAATTACTTCCCACGCCCTTGTGGCAAACTGCACGTGGCCACTCTCCCTCATCTTTGACAGTACCGCCACCAACCCTAGATATCACACTTTTGTTTTATCTGCATTTACCCTTAAGCCCTTGTGCCCCATACCATCTCTCCACTTCCTAAACCTTTCCTCCGCCTCCCTTTCGTTCTCTGCAATCAACACCAAATCATCAGCACACAACAACTCCCACGGGAGTCCGTTTCTAAAGTCACGTGAAAGGGCTTCAAGTACCATGATAAACAACATGGGACTCAAGACTGACCCCTGATGCACACCAACATTCATGGAAAACTCATCACTCAAAACCTCCATTCACTCTTACCTGGGCGTGAGCACCCACATACATAGCCATAACCACCCTAACCAGCCACTCCTCCAAGCCAAGCTTTCTCATTGCCCACTTCACCACCTCTCTAGGGACTCTGTCAAATGAAATTACTGAAAACTCTTTCTTAGTAACAATTACCATAAAACATACATTTATGAGAAAACACAAAGGAAAGAAAAAACATTGTAAATTAGCGCATAATTTATATTCACCAAACACTTTTATCAACACCATAAGCAAGTACAACTATTTGAGATTACAAGGAATAAAAATCATGGAGATAGAAACAAAACTAAGGGTATGAGGATAAAATGTTTAAGTACTGTGAGTGAGGAAATGGGGGGGGGGGGGATCTCCCAGCACTCGGCCAACATCCTGAGTACTTGCCCATGGTTGGACGCAGCTTGCGTCATCAGGTAACAAAAGGGTTAACCTGACTGGGTTCCTGTTGCTAAGAAAAATAAAGAACATCAGCATAATTCAACACCACCACTATGGGGTTGGTCTTTTCACCAAGGGCCACCGACAGCAACCTAACCTAACCGGGTTGGTCTTTTCACTGAGGGCCACCA
This sequence comes from Coenobita brevimanus, assembly GCF_032717465.1. Taxonomy (NCBI): domain Eukaryota; kingdom Metazoa; phylum Arthropoda; class Malacostraca; order Decapoda; family Coenobitidae; genus Coenobita; species Coenobita brevimanus. The sequence goes on from NC_136986.1 coordinate 40,326,407, forward strand.
ATAACAACCTAACCTAACCTAACCTAACCTAATCTGGTTGGTCTTTTCACTACGTTCCATCAAGAGCAACCTACCTTAACCTAACCTTCCCTAACTGGGTCGGTCTTTCCACCAAGGGCCATCAGGAGCAACCTAACCTAACCAGGTCGGTCTTTTCACCAAAGGTCACCAAGCCACCTACCTAACCTTGCTTTTCCGGTGGCCCTCGTCATCTCAGTCAAAAGACTCGCTGCCATTGCAAGCACTTCCAACTACTGTATTGACAAACACACAAGCATATCTAACCACAGAGATTTTAAAGATTAATCATAAAAACCCGAATGAACCTCTTCTATATATGCACAAGTCCAAATAACATTTATATAAAAATAAGCAAATTACCAAAAAAATCATAATATTTAACTACTGTAATAAACATTTCAATAACTTTATTACTCCACTAGCATGTCAAACTAAATAAATTTCAAACACTTACACTGAAATCTCAACAGAACCCTTTTAACATAATCAAATACATATAACAATCCCAATTCAGTAATAAAAAGTATTTTCGGCGAACTGCTGTACATAATAAGGTATGGCAATAATTACTAAGCTAAGACACACATTCCAATTAACAGTGAAAGGAACAGCCACACTACCTAGTATTAAATTACTGAACTGAAAATGTACAACCAAGAAATCAGAATATATAAATAACAAAACCTCAATCCATGCCAGCACCACCATCCCATCTCTTCTTTCCCTCCCATTCCTTCAGTCTCCATTTCCACACAACCCTCATGCCATCCCAGTTCTCCCAACAATAGCAAAACATCTAACACGCACTTACCGGTTGAGATAATTTGTGATTTTTTGGCCCCTTCATCGGATCTTCCTCTGCAGCACCAGTCCATCGACGGAGAAAACGTTCGGGTCGAGGGTAAATCCTGCTTCTAGAACGGACTTGCAAAATCTTTAATACCTACATTATTAATCAAATAAAGAGAAAGAATATCAGAAATAAACGAGAATTATATCTTTTTAATAAGTTTTTATTCCAACTTTAGAAGAAAATTAGTTTAAATTCTTGCTTCGTGGTAAAAACGATTATACAAGTTGTATGTAAACTCACCAAACTTATTTTCTTTAAGAAGCACTATTAATTATATAATTCATTAGAATAAAACAAAGTTAATTATAATATTTATCTGAAACACTAAGATTGCGCAATATACGAAAATTGAGTTTTCATATCCATCCCCTTTAGGGCCTTTACTGTGAGACTTCAAAAATCGCATTAAGGCATTTAGCCGCTGTACGCAGCTCTGTAATTTAGTCCTTGGAGCCTGTGGAGTGATTATTAGCCAATTCATGGGATATAAGGCCATTACATATTTCTTGATATCAAGTATCGCTTGTAGGTGTTACCCTATGTACTCATTTACATATCAACCCTCAAACGGTGGATGGACACTTGAGTCAGAGTGTGCCAGTTGCCCACATCAGGACTCGAACCCTAGCGTTATTGGGCCAATATAGCCAGCAGTGCTAACCACTCGACCACTAATGCCAACAAAGACCTCACCCTTCCCATCTCCTTGCCCTCCTCTATACGCAACTTTCCACGCCTGCCTCATGGAATTCTCGTCAGCTTAGAGCACAGAGTTATACATATAGAGTGCGCCACCCTGGTTTGAAAGTGACGCAACCGGAAGTGGCTCAGCGGCCATATTGGGATGCCCAGTCTCACGCTCAATTCAAAACAGGTAAGATGTTCTCGCTTCTCTGTGATCAGGAAATAAAATAAATAAATCAATCAATCATTTCCTGTGGCACCCCACGGGATGCATAGGGCCTCAATGAACTCTCTCCACCAATATTTGTCTCTTGCCATCTCCTTCACGTCCCACCAACACTCCTCTCCTGCTTCTTTTTTCATTGTCCTCAACCAGGTTTCCCTCGGCCTACCTCTACCTCTTCTTCCTCTAGCAATCCACTCTGGCACATCCTGTATTAAACTACCTTCTTTTCTGTATATGAGCCCCAGCCACTTCCAGCGAGACAGTCTCACATATTCCTTAACTGGTTCCACTCTCGTAATATCCCTTACTCTTTCATTTGTAACTCTGTCTTGCCACTTTACCCCAAGAATCCTTCTCAGTATTTTATTCTCAAATCCTAGTACTTTCTGATCTGTTGCAATTGTACTGTACCATGACTCATGACCATAAATTAAAATTGGTCTAACCATGGACTTGTAAATATATTCAAGCACTGCATCAACTTCAAGAAGAGGAGGGCCTTCATTTAGGAAATAAACTCAGGGATATCCATCTTTCATGGCACACTCAAAAGATGAAAGTAAAACTTGCTCCGCAAACACTGAGTTCTAGTGTAGCTGATGCATTAATCTTCTGTCGGGATTCATTACATCTCCCACAGTTTAAGGATTGTCAGGGTACAGTTAAATTTCTGCAAATGGCCGATAAACTTTTTGATGTACTGAACTCGAGAAACAAATTTGCTAGAGGAATGAAAGCAGCACTTCAACCTGAGACAGAAGTAGTTTCAATGTCATTCTTAGATCAAGCATTTGCTTATCTAATGACTATCACTAATTCTGATGACATCCTCAAGTACAAAACTTCTAGAAAGACACCTTTCATTGTTTTTTTGGCTGCCATTAAGAGTGTTCAGGCACTTTATAAACAGTTTGTAGGTGTAAATAAGCCACTCCAGTACTTTCTAACTTATAAGCTGTCACAGGATCACTTAGAACTCTTTTTCTGTGCAATTCGAGCATCTGGTGGCTTTCGAAATAACCCTTCTGCGTTAAACCTCATGGCAGCATACAAGAGACTCCTTCTGAGGCATGAAATAAAAACGTCAAACGGGAATGTCTCTGCACAAGACCTCACTGAAGTGCTCACATCTGCAACATCTAGCAGTGTCATGAAGAAAGCTTTAGAGGATAAAACTGAAGATATTATGATGGCAAGAAGATATGATATCATTCCTCGTAGTCCTGCCCAAGAAGATCATGATTATGTAGACTGTCCAAACTTTACAGATGTGTCAGATTATAAGGAAGCTGCAGTAGGTTACATTGCCGGATATGCAGTTAAAATGGTAAAGAGAAATATTTCATGTCCAGACTGCTTGTCTGCACTTACAGCAACAGAAATTAAGAACAATGATAAAAGTTGTGCATTGATACTGGTTAAGGACAAAGGCGGCTTGATAAAGCCCTCTATGAGTGCTGTGTCTGTCTGCAAATCCACAGAGAAAATATTTCAGAAAATGTTGAAAAGTCATGACAAAGAGCTACGTAACATTCCCAGAATTTCCTCTCTAGTTGCATATTCTGTATTGAAAGAGACTGGTAGCACAGCATTTAAAACACATAATTCCCATATGTTTGAATGTTCACCTGATAATAATCACATTTTTTCTCTTATAAAAGCAGTGGTGCTTGCATATTGCAAGATACGTTTGCATCATCTTGCAAAAGCAACCACTGCTAAAGTAAGAGGCTGTTATGTTAGGAAAACACTAAGTTAGTATTATTTAAGAACCAGTAAGTGAGGGCACTCACCATCCACTCAATTAATGTAATGCTATTAATGAATTGGTATATGTTCGCTTCTAATCGTTGATTTTTGTGTATCCAAAGTAAAATGGTGCGTAGAGACAAGGTAAGGGGACCGGGAATAACTTTTCTTCTCACTTCATTCAGAGCGCAATAGTAATGGAGAAAAGGCTTAAAATAGCTAAAGTAATTATATTGATAACTGCTCTATCTATTTACATCAGGATATAATGCAAAAAACACTCGGGAAAGGTTAGTATTTGTGAATTATGATGAGCTGTACGGGAAGGTCGGGACTCGGTAGAGTGGGCATCCTAAGATGGCCGCCGCGCCGGGCCCGCTGGCTTCACTTATCGCCCATACCACAACACAGGGACGCGCGCTCTATGAGCCTGATATAATTTCGTCCTAAACGATTTCCATTGTGGATTCCACTCTGGAAAGGGAAATTCTGACATCCTCCCCTAGTTTAACCATTATCACGCCTGACATTATCAGATGGTCCTCTGGATAGTCTTTGTAGGCTTCTAGGGGACATTTGACTATGCTTTGCAAACTGTCCTGGCCTCAGTAGGTATTGCCTCCATCCCTTGCCTTGATGGTCAGTGTCTCCCCATTGCTAAACCTGGACTTTCTTAGAGGCTAATATATGCCTCTGGTGTTCGCTTTTTTCTGCATGGGTCAACGTGCCTACTGCAGCTGTCCTCTCCACCTGTGTTCATAAAATGTCTTGAACAAATCCAAGGAATGCTGTATTCGTTTGTGTGTGATTTATACTGTCTGCCATATTTTTATCTATATACCCTGTAATATTTCAGTGTATGAACGTGTACCATGCATACATATGCCTGAATATAAGAACACAGTTAAATACAGTATTCATTGTATGTATTTTCTGCAGAAGTCTGTTCTAACGAATCACCATCATTCATCATCACCCAGACCTCTTTTTTTTCGCACCCCAGGGCGGTGTGAGGTAGGGGACAAAAATGACAGAATGAGGCACTAACCAAGCTTGCCCTTGAATGAGACACTTCCATTCATTCAAGAAAAGTTCTCACTATTACGCTCTGATGCTGTAGAATTTTCTTAGCAGACCTTATAGAAAACGACTGATGAGGGAAGGAAGAACCCCTTCAAAACTGATAACCTACAGCAGTCATAGTACCAGTGCAATAATGATAAAAATAATAGCAGTGGTAATAATAATTGTAAACAGACAAAATGCATATAAAGTATGAATTTAAGCACGTCTACAGATTTCTCGGTCAGTGAATGATGCGGGAAAGGTAGCCACAAATGGGAATAACTTAAACTGAAATGACTCCACGAACCATTTTCCTCCCAGTTCATTCTCTCCATACTTCTAGACTACACAGGTGAGAAAAGTGGTGATCTGGAGAACGTTTACAAGGTAGGCATGATACAAGGACAAACCAGTGGGCACTTTGATTTCTAGGCCTACGTTGCCTTTTCCGCATACCGTGTTTTTGTTTAATTTGGGGTGCCACAGATTATCCATTCATTGCGTATTGCCCCATCAGGATCGCAGGGGTCCGGGGATGGGCTACATTAGCCTGGCGTTTGTGATGTGAGTGACTATATTTTGCCAACGAATTGTTCACTAGCAGCTGAGATTGGTATACTGGAAACTTAAGTTTGATCATTAGTGTTGAAAGGAGCAATTTGGAGCTTTTGTTTGATCATGAGTGTTGCAAGGATCACTTTGCTTATCTAGGTAATAATATATTTGCGGGCAGGTGGGAACCCCCTACAGTACTATCCATTCACCCAGTGTAATGTGAAATGGTGCCATCAGTTGGCCCTACACCAAGTGACGAGCCAGATGGTTCTCTTGTCCTTAAGAAACAGTTTATTACATTGAGTAGTTACCATACAGCCAATAAATGGATCATTGGTCATAGGTTGTCTCATCTGGTTGTGACCCACAAGCGTTGAGTAAAAGGAGTAATTCAGGTCCGCTGGTCATCCTTGCCGTAAATTCTTAGGCCTTGATGCTTCTGATTTGAGGCAGGTTTATCACTAGGAGGCGGGGAAGTGTGTATAGGGCAGTTGTCTTGACGGGGAACAATACCGCCACCAACGCTGCCGCCCAGCCCATCACCAGCCACACCGACGGCTGCCATACTAAACGCCGCCCGGGACCAATAGCTATATTTTCAACTACATTGTAAATTTAATCTAACATCGCAAGAAACGATGTTAAATAGTAATAAATATACGCTTAGGATAATAAGATGGTTATTATAATGCACAGTAACACCTCTGCCTTGGATATTATGCACACTTCAATATCCTGTATGTTATTGTTGAAAATTATGTTTACATTAAAACCATACAAATATACAAGATAAGGGCTGTCCTCAGGCTTAAGGATCTGAATGGCATACCACCACTATTATAGGGTATTCATCCATTCATCAACCACTCTTAGCCCTGAGCCAGAATACTGTTGTAGTCTACAACAGGGGATCATAACCCTGAAGCCTACAGTCCCTCAATGAACTGTCCATGATATCCCCATACCCCATACGCCAGTTTGTCGAAATCATTATCACCAGTCCCATTAAGTGTCGATATGACTTCAAAAGATGGCAGAAGCTTGGTTTTACTTTACAGGAGCGGTTAAGAAAATCATTAGAATTTTAGCCTGTTTATTTGCAAATGACATTTATTTTCCTTATTCAAAGAATGAGTCCCATACCCCCAGATATTGATTCCCATATCCCTAGGTGTATTAATACCCTTGGTTACTAGAGACAAACTGGTCACTCTCCCACAAGAGACTAATTCACACAACCCTCACCCTTCACAGAATTTTGCCTCACCTGACTGAACCACATGCCTCCAATGGCAGGGGGGCGCGGTAGCACAGTGGTAGCAGGCCGGACTCGTAATCGGGGGATTGCGAGTTTGAGCCTCGCCCAGGCTGCCGTGCCGGGAGTGGTAGCTCGCTCCTGTAACCCTAACGGGGCTATATAGTCCAATACAGGGCTTAGCTCGGGGGAACTCCATTTCTCCCATTTCTCCCATGCCTCCAATGGCCCCCTTCCCGTGCTGGCATTCGTGGGAACAAAACCTTTGACCAGGCAGGATAGCAGGCTCATTCCCCTGACTTTCATCCAGCGGAACCCACACCTTTCTCATCTCTCTCCGACTGTTCCCTATTATACTCACAGGAACAAGACACTAATGGCGTGAATGGCCAATTGCTCTTCCATAAGTATGACCAATAAAGCCCTATAACTTCTAACTCAAATGGCCACCCCTTACGGGACTATGAAGTCTGGCTATAGATAGAAATACCTCAAAGAAATATACCCTTGTGAACCAATCTCATTTGGAACACCATAACTCACTAGACCACCAGGCATCTCAATAACCATGAGGGTGATAGGGTTAATACAAATCACTACTTCACTACACAGCACAAAGTACATGCATGACCTGTGTGCATCGGAGAACTGTTCTGTGAAGGGGAAAACATTTGAGTGTAGCAGGATGTACTGTCTGTCCTATACAGCCGGACACTATGATCCCGTCAGGGGTGGCCATTTGTCTTTGAAGTAGTTATTTTACAGGGAAGGGCACTAACCCTCTGACACTTCATTTGTTGATACGTAGGGAGCACATGTGTTGGTTATATGGTTACCACCCAGCGTTGTAAATGGTTTCCTGGCTTACAGGAAACCATTAGACTTGTCACTCAATGTAAAGCCACCTGAAAGGAAAGAGGAATTAAAAGTGACAGGAAAGATGGGAGAAACCTGAAGAGAGGAGGGCAGGCACAGAATATGAATGATAAAGGTGAAGGAAGAAGTAGGCAGCACTACATCAAGTGAGTGGATGATGGTCACCACCACCTACCACCAAGGTGTACTACTGTAGTTAACAAAATTTAACATCCTTCCTTTACACTGACTGAACGCAGGTCAAGTTACACTTCTGTATCTGGCTATGAGAAAATTTTATATCATATTGGCTCGTCATCTCCCACAATGCCATAAATCAGAAGCATTCTTAATAAAACTATCATGTGTTTCATTTTTATTTGGTTTATAAATACAAATGTGATATATTTGGTTTGTCAATACAACTGTGGTGGCAGCAATTTGGCATCCTCATCTCTATGTGAGTCACTGCAAACATTAGGCTGCCGGGACACTCACGCAGTACACACCCACACATCACAGTACTTCCATAGCATCCAGGGGCATATCCAGGGAGGTTACTGGTTGCCTGGAAACCCCCTATAATCCACCATCCTCCTTTCATGGGATAGGGAAGGAGCTAAGGGACATCTGCATAACTTAGGTGAAAAGCAGTCCGGTTAAATCAGTGTCCTCCTCCATCATCCGTCTTTCTCATTTGACGTGATATACAAGTAACAGTACAGTGCATACAATTTTTAAACAAACTAATATTATCAAAATTTTATAATGGGATCCTTTCAGAATAATAATACTGTTTTTTGCATATATCTCTTGTTTTTCTTTATTTTTCTCCCCTTCCCCTCCCTACCTAACCCTCTTGCTATTCTTGGCTGATTTATTCAACTCTCCCCCTCCAGCAATGCTGGATATGCCCCTGGAAGCTACAGTAAATGATACACACATACACATGCACTCAAGAACCTTACTCATGCACTTAAACACCTCACTAGTGCACTCAAACCCCTTCCTCATACACCATTAAGCTCACACCAAGCTCACTGCAGCAATACAAACAGCGAGTCCATCTTCCGAGAATTATCTTTTTATGTCTAAATTTGTCAAACATACACATTTTACCCTCAGATTGAAAATACACTAACTGAGACGATATAACAGTTTTGGCCCATCTTGGATCCTCTTCACATGTCTTCTCAATAAAAAACAAAGTCTATAAGTGGATAATCTTCCCATCTTTTTACCTTTTGAGACATGAGAGCAACAGAAAGAAGCTTAGCATTTTTTATCTAAATTCACAAAGATAGTTTTTAAAAACGTATCTTATGTTTGGTTTTCCAGAGTTGAAGTTTGCAAGATTTACCTAATTTTAGAAAGATGGTTTTAACTGCATACGTTTGTGTAAAGCCGCAGAATGTGGTGAATGTTTTGGCATATCTAGTACAGCCAGGATTCCGTGGGCTTGAATGATGAGTGAATGGAAATGTGGTCTCTTTGGACTGGGCAAGTCTGTGCTGTCTGGACATTGCTACTCCTCACCCTGCCCTTGGGTGGGAAAGGTGGTCCGGATGATGATGATGATGAATGATGATGGTTTTAAAATTGTACCATATTATATTTTCTGTGATGAAGCTTAAAACATTACCTTATTTTCCAAAGACAGTCTTAATATCACACCTTATCATAAATTTGTTTTTTTGTTTTTTCAGGGACTTAACCATTTCACTGCTACAACTCTGATACTGAGGAAAACAACAATGGTGACAGTTTCAGCTCACAGCAAACAATTTTGCCTCTCAGGTCTTTTCCCTCTGATCCAATAACATCTTTTGTAGTCTGTTTTTTATAGCACCAACTTTATAATAATTAGGACAGACCTTTAGTGGTAGGGAAGTTAAGGATGGCTATATCTAGATCTTCAAGTTCCTGGTGAATAAAATAATCTGAAGGTTGTGGGAATAAAGTGAAAATAGATCACAGGACTGAAGGGGTTAATTCACAACAGGGATGGCAAGCTCTTGAATTTCTGACAAACATGAAACAGCTATGAATTTCAGATTACTTTGCCTGCATCCCTGATTACAGACTGCTTTCGGCAACATGAGAGGGGGCTATATTCATAATCATTGTTTATAAAGGCTCCAACATGCTTGCATGTGTAATGTGCTTCAGAAATTATCATAAAAATTTTGGGATGTGTCTTTCCATTATGATTTAACACTGACACACACAGCCATCAATGACTGGTGAAAATAAAAATTCTTTTAAAAAATCCATCCATCCATCCATCATCCAATCCAACATTGCAAAAAAAATAAATAAAAAAATAAAAAATAAAGAGCTATGCAGAATGTAAGCTCCACCTTTACACTGTGTCAGTACTGGGTGTTTGTCTTCTTCAAGTCTGAAATTTACCCTCTCATTTCTGACAGAATTCTAATATTTTATGCAACCTGATGCCGGATGATTTTATTCAGCTGAAAGTGAGTCTTACTGGATCCATCCTGAGTATTAATGAAGTTGCTGTCATTAGTCTAAACACAACATATGATCCTTGACATCAGATTTTCCTGAGAGCAATATCAGTTGTTCACTGCCAAACACCTGAACAGAAACCCACTTAACCCTTGGCCAGAGAAATTTCTGAGCTGAATAAATTGTCTGGCAGAAGTGGTGGTGCTGGAGTTAGTGACACCCAGGCCTGTCATCTAATAAGCAGGCTTTCTAACACATCTTACCAGTCTGTTAGGCCTATAATTCCTCAGCCATAAGTTAAAAACAGCTGTTTCATTAGTTATTTCACTCTGAGTAGCATTTTGCCTGCACATGACTTATTTCTAAGCTAAACTGAAATGGAAAGTGTGAAAGTTTGTTGGGCCCGTAATTCCTCAGCCATGACTTAAAAGCATGTATATCATTAGCTACTTCACTCTGAGTAGCATATTGCCTGCACACATCCTAATACCATGTGGGAATGTCTGCTTGAACTCCAACTGTTGATACACTGTACATGTTTACCAGACAACTATAATATGAAAGCTGGGTGCGGAAGAAGATGGCAACAGTACTTCCACCATATAGGAGTGCACTCTAAGACAAGTATTAAAAAATAATACAGATTATATCACTGTGGCTATCTATATCAAATTTAGAGCATGTCCATCACTTTCATCCCTGATGCATAACGTCAATCATCTATAGGCTGGGAAATGTATCAAGTTTCTCAGCTTACGAATTTTAGCAGAGGAGGAGACGAGATGCAGATGAGGTGAAATATTAGGCAAACATATATCTCTGACTGTACCAGACATCTATATCAACAAGTTATGCAGCAGTGAAAGAGTTAACATCACTAATAAGACCTGATTATACCTTGATTTTGATGCCGCAAACATTTCAATTTCATACCTTGGTCATTTTAAAATCAAGCTCAACAATTTAGTGACAATGTTCAGTACGGTGCTCTAAAAAATCACATCTAGTACAGTTAAGCACATACTGTACACTGTAAAAATAAACACCATATATCCTCAATTATGTGTAAAATTAATTACTACATATTTCTCAGGCACCACTTAATTTACATTCAAATATTCATGTACTGTACTATAAATTAAAATCACATCAATGTACCAAAACTGTGAGAGAATACTTTTGCTATGCCTCCTTTATAAACTCTCCATGCATTTCAAAATTCAAAAATTCAAGCAATATTTTTGACCAACCTTCTTTTTTCCCTGAACCAGACTCTGTATTCAATATCATGGTGTTATTTATAGAAAGATTATTATTTATTTATTTTTTGTCTGTTTATCTCTGAGTTCCTTTTTTGATTACCATACACAAAAATACAAAAAAAAAAAAAAACTTCAAAATTGTTAATGCCGATCCCAAGTTACCCCACTCAAAGTATAGGGACCCCAGGCTTCCTCAGTCCAGTACATTTAAGGATAGACGACCAGCATACTTCATGGCTAACCGGTACTTCATGGCTGACCAGCGTACTTCACGGCTGACCAGTACTTCATGGCTGACCAGTACTTCATGGCTGACCGGTGTACTTTGTGGCTACCCGGTGTACTTCATGGCATTACTTAAATGAAAAACCCTCCAGTCATCTGTTTGGCCTATATGATGCAACACCAAATACAAAAAATACAACATTATAAAACAGAGATGCCCTGTACGATGTATTTGTTGCTTCAGTCTATTTACAGTTCATCTGCTGGACAATGAATGCGGAATTCTAGCAACAGAGGAGCCAAATTCACCAGCAGATTTGACCAACTAGATGACGTTTCTTTCCCGTTTATTCTTCCCGCCTCCAGACGATTTTTATCCGTGCTAGAAAACGTCTCTCAATGACTAGGGATCAGCAAAAGCTACACCTTATCCCTCAAAAGGAAAATCTATCTACATATCTATTGCCAGACGCCTAAATCCCATAAGGGGTGGCCACAAACAAACTGCCTCCATGTTGCCCTGTCCCCTGTCATTCTGCTGCCCTCCTCCCAGCTCACATTCCCCTCTTTCATTTACCTCTCCGCTCCATCCCTCCACCTCATCCTCAGCCTAGCCCTCCTTCCCCCCACCTCACATTCCCCACTCTCATATACCTCTCCATTACATCCCTCAACCTCATCCTTGGCCTCCCCCTCCCTCTCTCCCTCCACCTCACTCACACTCTCCTCATTAGTCTCTTGCTCTCCATCCTCTCCACATGGGCAAGTCCAAAATAATCTCTCAAAATACAGTACATATATTTAAGTTTCAAGACCACTGACCAAAGTAGCATGTGTATAGTAGGTCGCTTCACTCAATGGCCGATCTCCATACCTCGCAGTCTTTAACCATTTCCCTTCTTAATCGTCTGAGGTATGGTCGTAGCCTCCCCAGAATAAGAGACTCCTTGGTGCCTCTTAGCTATTTTATTTTCCATCAACTTTACTTTCTCTTGCATGTAAATCAGTTCCCTATGAAGTCTGTTGCAATGATATATAATAGGAATTTTAAGGTGTGATCCACATATTATATCGTAATGGAAGATGCATTACAAAACCACTTATGCCAGACAGAAATACGACCCACCACAAGAACAACATTAAAAAATAAATAAAAAAAAAAATCATCATTTTGTCACAGTTAAAAAGATAATTCTCTCTCTCTTACTGTACAATATGTTTCGTAAATTTATCCAATCTGTTTTACCATTCATTTTAAATATAATTCTCTCCCTCTCTTGCTGTACAATACATTTTGGTAAATTACTCATTCAACTCTCACTCAACTCTTGTTCACACTTTTGCCTCAGATAATTACTCATTCACACTTTTGCCTCACATGAGTGTACGAAGATTAAAAGATGAACTGTAAAAATACTCAAAACCACACTAACAAACAAGCAAATTGGTATATTACCCATTCAGCCTGAGGATATCCTTTGCATCTTACTCTCACTGTCTCCTGATGCTTTTCTTCACCTCAGGAGGCTTGACAAACTGGAGAGGTTAGATGAAGCCTTGATAAACCCCTAGGATTACGAGAAACCTTCCTTTGTGTAATACTATCTCTTTCCAGCAAGACTAAAGTAGAAGGGACGCCACCCACATTCACAGCACTAAGAAAAATAGGACTGATTATAGGAATATGCCCAAGTCCTTTAAAGATACCAAGTCCTTTTCAAAACATGCACGTCCTTTTCAAAATAAGCACAAGTCCTTTTCAAAATATGCACAAGTCCTTTTCAAAATATGCACAAGTCCTTTTCAAAATATGCACAAGTCCTTTTCAAAATATGCACAAGTCCTTATCAGAATATCCCCCAGTCCTTTAAGACATGCCCCAGTCCTTTTAAGTTCCCCAAGTCCTTTTAAGTTTAGTCTTGCTGCTGAGAGACACTTTTAGCAACTTAGGAAAGGCTGTTCATGTTAGAAGGATTTGTGAAGTCTGTATCTAACCCCTCTGGTCTGAAAAATCGACCTTAAGCTGGATAAAATCACCCTGAGACAGCAAGAAGAAAATGGAAAAGACATCTCAGGTTCAAATGCTCAATACAATGGGGTCCAGTAACAAAAAATATTCTACATCTCCAAGTGATCGCCTGATAGGATGATACCTGACTAGTGAGATCTCTTGAAAAAATTATGCTACAACCATCGATGGCAAGTTTTTTTCTCTCTCTCTCCCACCCGCGCACAACTTCACTCCCGTCGTCTCTTTGGCAGAGCTATAACATGGAATATAAGAAACAGTCACTGAAGCATATAGGGATCTTACGAGGGGTCTATTTAAAGTTTGTTTCGGTCGCGCATCATGGCGGTGACCGAGAGGCCCTTTTAATATTCATAGTCTATACACATTCAATATACAGAGAGTAAAATACATTCTAGAACTTTTAATTTGATATCCACGATTGCGTCACCTTCGTAGGGGAGGTTTTCGAGTAGGGAGTGAATCCAATCGGGGGCTTGTTAGTCCTGCCGTTCTTGCTGACTGAGTTGTGGATGACAGGGAGCGAGACCAGTCCGTTGTGCGATGTTACGGCAGTGGTATTGGGGGGTACCAGTGCCACCGAGGCCTGCCCTATCCCCCCCACACCCCCGGCCTGGCAATACGCTACGCTTTTACCCCCGGATTTCTTCACCAAGTTCGCGCTGGCGTTTGGTCCGCTCAGCTGCAGTGGCTTGAATATCTGCTTCGGGAGATTGGAGGGCATGCCGTTGTATTTGATGGGGGAGCTGTTAGTCGTCTCTACGGCCGCGTGTTTATGGGTCGTTTTGTGGTGGTGATGATGGTGGTGGTGGTGATGCTGGTGGTGGCGGCTGGTGTTGGGAGCGGAGGATGAAGAGGAGGTGGAGGAAGAGGAGGGGGTCTTGTTGTTGGTGTGCTGTGGAGGCGGAAGCTGTATCCTGTTATTCGGCTTTGAGACGTTGGCGCTCGTTACCACAACTTTGGACTCCTTCCCTGTATCTTTTGGCGGCAGGTGTGGATAGTAAACGCCATCCTTGCCATCCAGGGACAGGGCCATGTTTGTACTGGGAAGGTAGGGGTGTGTCAGGCCGGCCCAAGACATAACCGAGGCAGTGGGCACCAGAGACTGTATACTGCTTCGATTTAGTGCTGGGTGGCCGGGGGGGACGAGACTAGATGGTGGGGCTTGGGTGGTGGTTGCAGCGGTGGTAGCGGTGGTGGGGATGGGAGGGGGAAGGCCGGCAGAGGTGACTGTGGCTGTGGTGGTAATGTGGGCAGCGACAGGATACCCGGGACCACCGTTTGTTGCCCCAAGGAGGGAGGTAGTGAGGGGAGGGACAACCTGGGTACTGCTGGAGACTGTAGTAGTGGGAGGTTGTGGCAGAGGTGGAGGTGGAGGCTGTGGTGGTGGGGCAGTGTGGTTGGTGGTGCTGGCTATGATGGAGGTTATGGCCGTGAGGTGGTGGTGGAGTGCTGCACGGTGAGCCTCCAGCTGTGCCCGGGAGCTGACCAACTGTGCCACCTGCTCCTGCACCAACTGTGCCGTCTGACACACTGCCACCTGGCTCCGACGTACCTCCTCTATGTGTTCCAGCAAGGCCGTGTTGTTGCTGCCACCCTGAGCTGTACACAAAGGAACAGTAATGTCATCAACCAGGATCAAATTTACATAAGCACAATTCAATCTAGCAAAATTTTTATTAACGTACCACAAAGACAGTCCTATTTACAGTGCTGGATATGTTCATAATGCTAGATTCTTTATGGTTACTGGGATGAAGTAGAAAACATGCGCACTATTTGATTTCCTACAATACTTACAACAAATACTGAAATCTGAGCAATACATCTTTCTGAAAACTGTAACAATATAAATTGCATGTGACTGTAATCAAGTATAAAGTTCTTTTCACTACACAAGTCTCGTCTCACCTACTTAATCTTGTGCTTCATGGTGATGGTCAAAACATAAAGTGGGTCCAAAGTATTAAGTAACGTAAAATTAAAGATACAAGCTGGGAATTAGATTAAAATGGTATTCTCTTGATAAAAACTACATAATCCTAATGGTAATGTGACTATCTAACTTATCGACACTACAAACTAATGATAAACACTTGAACACAGTCTAAATAAGTCAATTCACTCAAAAAAAACTGCCTTGTGTGCATCCAACTTCACTTAGTAATATTTGAAGTAAGCCACACAATCATTCAAGCACCAAGACTCCTAGCTCCAGTTCACAAGGCAACATTCCCACTCACAGGACTACATACCCAGTCATAAGCCTAAATTACTCAATCACAAGCCTACATACTCAATCACAAGCCTACATACTCAATCACAAACCACACAAGTCCAATACACTTCCATCCCTTGTCATGTGGCACGTCCTTACCTTGTGCGTTCTTGATGAAGTGCTCAATAACCGAGTCCACCCCCTGGAGGCCGGCCAGCAGAGGGTCCTCCTCAGGCGGCAGTGACACCATCATACCCTCCTTCACACCCAGACCCACTGCACGACCCACACCCCGGCTCATCACAACCTGGGCATGGGGGATAGGAATTAACTACAGTCATCGTCATCATCATCATCATCAGGATCTCCTTTCCCACCCTAGGGCAGAGTGAGGAGTAGCAATGTCTAGACAGCCAAAGTTTGCCAAATTCAATGGGCCACTCTTCCATTCACTCATCATTCAAGCCCTCAAAATCCTGGCTCCACATGATAGGCCAAAAAAATTTCACCACATTCTGTGGCTTCACATTTACCTATCTGACTGAGCCAATCTGAATGCTGTAACATTAAAAAAGGGTGCTTCACATATACCTATCTGATAAAGCCAAAATACTTCAAATGGCTGATAAGTTAGTTATAAATAGAACACATCTAAACTAAGATTTTTAATAATGCTGAGCTAAAAAGATAACATAATTCATCTACCCCTCAGCAAATCTTGTACTGCCCTGTCAGCTGGATAAGGGCAAAGGGCTAAATTATTTACTCTTGACATTTAAAGCAAGGAAACCAGTCACTCTCCCCTAAGTAGATGGTAAAAAAAAAAGTAAATAAATAAATACTGTACATAAAAATCAAAATTCCTCATCACCATAATCAATAATCTATCAAAGCCTTTCCAATGCTTGTGTGTGTGCAAGTAGTGACTGATCTAGGTTTTCTGCCTCGTACAAAATATAAACAACAGACGTACTGCCCAGATCACTTGTCACTCTACTGATGGCATTTTCTGTTTCTGCATTTTCCTAATTCTTAATCATCTGTCTATCTATCTATCTATTGCCAGATGCCTTAATCCCATAAAGGGTGGCCATAAACAAATCGCCTCCATGTCCCCCTGTCCCCTGCCATTTTGTTGCCCTACCCCCAGTTCACACACCCCTCTCTCATATACATCTCCACTCCACACATCTCAATACTGTACATTTATAACAGTCCTCGTACATTTATAACAGTCCTCGTACCTTTGTATTTAAGCTGGTTGTGACTGTGTTGTGACCAGTTGCGGCCACAGTCACCGGTAGAGTCGCAGCCTTGACTGGGGTGGAGGTTGTGAGTGGCACTGCAGTTGATATTGTGGTGGTGGCAGTGGTTGTTGTGGTGATGGTGGTGGTGGTGGTGGCAGCTGTGGTGGTGAGGGCGGGGGTCATAGTGGCGGTGGAGGTAAACTGGGTGATGGTGGAGGTGGTGGTGGTTATGGGATGGGCAGAGGGCATGTAGGCAGGAGGTATATGGGAATTTGGGATGTGCGAGGGATGGAGGATGTGCATCGGGGTGTTGTGTAAGGTTGGGGTGTGTGAGACGAGAGTTTGTGAGGCCTGAGTGTGTGAGGTGGGGAGTGTGTGTGGTAAAAGTGGCACTGTTTGTGAAGCAGACGTTTGTGATCCAGAAGTCTGGGTAGTTGGAGTGTGGGGTATAGATGCCTGTGTTGTGGGTACTGAC
This sequence comes from Coenobita brevimanus, assembly GCF_032717465.1. Taxonomy (NCBI): domain Eukaryota; kingdom Metazoa; phylum Arthropoda; class Malacostraca; order Decapoda; family Coenobitidae; genus Coenobita; species Coenobita brevimanus. Next base: position 40,343,598 of record NC_136986.1, read on the forward strand.
TGAGTTGCAGTTGAAATCTGCATTGTGGTGGGAGGCTGTGTGGTTGTGGAAGTTGATGTAGCAGTAACTTTGAGCAATGGAACTGAAAGGGCGGGACTGGCAGCTGTGGTGGTGGTGGGTGTGGGAGTAGGAGTGGGTGTGGGTGTGGGTGTGGGGCCGGGTGGGTTGTGTACGGAGGTGGTCAGAAGCTGTTCTAGCGCCTCACACACCCGCTGGGCCATGGGGTCGGAGCTCTCTTGTCGGTACCGTCGCAGCCGCTCCTGAATAACCAGCTGCCATATTGCTTCCACCTCTGTCATGGCATATTAATACACAGTTAGTTGTCACCTCAAAAACTGATTAATATGTAATCACTTATAGCCATTACACACTCTTCACTTCTCTACTGATAACAGGTTGTGGTATATACCAATAACATCAAGTTCCATAATACTACGCTGTACCACCGTAAGATATAAGGGTTTGAGATGGGGCTACCAAAGTCCAGAACATGAGAGAGTAACTGACTAGTCTACACAGGTTACAATCCTGGTGATATTACAGGATCAGAAACTTTTAAGCTGCCACTAAGAGAATCCAAACCTGTATTCAGCAGATGACCATCACCTTGACTGGTGCCATTTTACCACTAAGCAATCATGCACTTATAATTATGTCCGTACGATGATATGTCACGAATGTTGACTTGTAAGAGAACTTGTGTTGCTAGCTCCATACAGAAATGAAATTTTTTTTAAATATTACTAAAATATAACACTGAAGCACCAGAAAATACTCATACTAATTACACTGGAAATATACCATGCAATGAGGCTGGGAAAAAAAATACAATACACAAAATTCTTGCACATCCTGAAAGTCACATAAGCATAGCTGGCGTATCACACAGATTTATGCTGAAAGAAAAAAGGTAAGTAAAATCAGAGTACTGTACATAATGTGAGGGGAAGGAAAAAAGAAATGAGAGGAAGGAAAGAGAGTAGAAGGATGAAAAAGGCATAATATGAGGAATATATACGTTGTCTGTGTAGCGAGTGTTGAGACTGGAGGCCAAGGTGGTGTAGGAAGAAAGCCTTGAGCAGATATTTGTGTTTGACAATTTTTCTGGACTTAATTAATATACAGTGACATAGCAAGGACAGCCTATAAATACCATGTTGTCTGTGTAGTGAGTGTTGGGGCTGCAGGCCAAGGTGGTGAAGGAAGCGAGCCTTGTGTGGGTACTCATGTGCCAGACAGAGTTCCTCCCCACTGGTGGCTGGTGGGGTGAAGGAATGCCCTGGTGCCAAGAGGGTCACCAGCTCTTCAGGGTATGACTCCTGGTGATCCGGGGATGATGGCACAGAAGTCGGTTCAAGTGCACCCAGGACTCGGGCCCGACGCTCACACTGGGAAAGCTCCGTCTCTTGTGCCTGAGCATGTGTCGTCAGCCCAACTTTCCTCATGAATGACATTTTCTGCAAAGATGTTGGGAATTATCATCAGGGCACTGCTTGCAATATCATATAAAAAAGGACTGTTATTATGAGTTTATTCTCATCATCACAAAGTGGTACTACACGGGTGACTGAGCTACTTAATTTTCCTCAACTCCCTCCCTAACCCCCCAAAGGAGAATGGTGGACTGCAGCAAAACTTCACCCTGCAGTTCACCAGGTTTATGTCCAGATGTGCCTGGAGCCACAATAACATTACCATCATATCACTGCAAACTTAATTCCACCTAACAGATGTGGAGGTAATTCTAAAAGATGAGGTGAAGTGCTGAGTTGTATATTTACTATAATTAATGCCAACAAACTGTGGCCTTGGAGTAATTAGGGCTTACACCACAATCAGCATAGTTATCAGAAGAGGAACCTAAATGGGTACTTAGTTTAATTTGCAGAATAAACTGGTATGAAAGTGGTGTTAAGGGTGGCTCAAATACCTATTTCAATATGATCTTATAATGTATATGAATTTCAATATGATCTTATAATGTATATGAAGTTAAATCCTGACCTCCTTAGAGTCATCCAGAGGCGCCGGAGGTCCCTTGGTGCAGATGAGGACCAGTGCTCGAGTGTGTGCCCTCGCCTCCTCCTGTAACACCTCCTCAGCCTCCTCCACCTCCAGCCCAGCCTCTCGAAGCTCTCTCAACCTCCGCTCCTCTGCATCCAGCCGACTCACAGGGGGAGACGGGGGTGGGGAGGGTGGGGGAGGGGGAGGAGGTGGGGTTGGGGTTGGGGATGGTTTGACTTGCACTGGAGTGGGAGGTGGTGGTAAGATGTGGTTGGGGAGGGACACTGGTGGGTTAGGTGGGTTGGGTGGGTTACTGGGTGGGTTGGGATGGTTAGGTAGACTTGTGGGAAGGTTAGGAACATTGGGAGGGGGAGCAGCAGCAGAGGGTGGGTTAGGTAAGCTGGTTGGGGGGATACTAGGTACTGAAGGGGTGGTAGTAGGGAGGCTTGGCATGGTGGTGGGGAGGGTAGGTAAGGTGGTAGGGATGCTGGGGAGGGAAGTGGGGAGGGTAGGGAGGGTAGGCAGGGTAGGTAAGGTAGGTGGGGCACTGGAAGGGATGTTAGTGACTGGTATGGCCGGAGCACTAGTCCCCTTCTCCAGATGTAGCGGTGGTTTAATATCCGGGCCTGGTGGAATGAGTTCAGCCGTACCCATGATGACCCGACTCTGATGTGTGGTTCCGGGTTCAACTTTAATCGTCGGGGGCGCACTGATGCCCTTGATTACAGTCTGGGGAACCTCACTTGGGGTCGACTCAAACGGGCGGACAATGGCGGGTGTGCGAGGCTTCCCCGAGGACCGCACCACATCCTTTGACATCTCCAGCTTGTGTGGGGTCGGCAACGGGTCATCCTTGGTGCTGGTGGCCTGCGTCTGTGTGCGGGGAAGATGGCCCAGGAAGGTGACGTCATTGATGGGTCGGAACATGACTGGGGTTCGAATATCCAGCGGCTGAGCTACCTGCTGCGTCGCCACACCTAAACAAATGGAAATCAGAACTTAGTGCAGGGGGAAAAAATCAAAGGCTTGTGTTTTGGGGGGTTATACGTTTACTTTTACTTAATACATGCTAACACTTGGGACAATAAGACTGAAGATATAATGATTTTATGAGAGCTGAATGGTAACAGGTGCAGATACTGGGAAAAGGACACAAAATTACCTGGAATGGATATGTAGCTCCAGTTCTGTGCCATAGTTTTTAGCCTAAATAATTTCTATAAAAAAAAAAGTATTTCCTGTGATGCAACATCTTTTATGCTCCTCACAGTCCTACACTCCTCATGGGGCAACACTGTATTAGATGGTGAATGAATGAATGAACTATCAATCACTACTGTATACATCCATCCTACATACCAAACACTGGATTTGATGAATGAATGAATGAATAAATGAACTATCACTACCGTATACATCTATCCTACGCACCGATGGGCTGGTTCTTGCGGGCGTGAGTGGTGACGGTGACACTGCTGGTGCTGAGGCTGGTGATGGGCACGATGGGGACCTGCGTGAACCCCTGACCCAGTGGACTGCGGTCTCTGCTCCCTCGTTCTTGGCCCACACCTCGCTCTGTTAACAATACACATATCATCATCGTAATCATCAGTATTATTATCATTACCTCGCTCTGTTAAGATTCATCTGTTATTAATCATCTGTTAACCTTTTTTTTTTTCTTTTTATGTGTCCGACTCCTGGCATAGGCTTCACAGCCTGCTCCCATGGACCAGCAGTCATCCTACATATACACCTCTACATGTCACCACTTCGGTGCTAACACCCACCATCCATACTGAATACATGCTAGGGCTGTCTCATGCAGGACTGGTGTATTGGTATTAGCAGGGGTATTTTTACAACATGTCGGCGGGTCTTCTGGTAGATCAGGAAAGTCTGTTTTTATTCAATTCAAATCCTTAAACTGTTCCCTGCCCCAGCAGGGATTTGAACCTCAGTCCGGTAGGACTGCAGGCCACCTCTTTACTGACTGTGCTACTGTTAATAATCATCTGTTAATAATCATGTTCATAATCACCTGTTAATAATTGTGTTAATATTCATCTGTTAATAATTATGTTAATAATCATCTGTTAATAATCACTGTTAAAAATATTCAATATTATTACCATTACCTCACTCTGTTAACAATCATATGTTAATAATCCTCTGTTAATAATCATCCGTATTATTACCATTACATCACTTCGTTAATAATACACGTACCACCATCATAATCATCAGTATTATTAGCATTCCAGCTCTGTTCTCACTATTAATGATTTACCTGCTATATGTTCCATTTGAAGACATTTTCAAACAGTACTGCCATGAAAGGGAACTCGCAAATTTTTGTACTTATGAGCTTTGTGACTATAAGCTAGTAGATGAAGGGTAGCACAGCATATAACACCCCTGCAAGACTCCATAACTAGCAATACCAGGCAGTAATAAGTCAACCTCTTTAGTATGATGACATTTTTACTTAATTCTTGGCATCCCCAGACCATTTCAAACAGCTTTGGGGAGACTTTTCAAATTTAAAACGAACATATCTTGAATTTGGCTCTCTGTTATCTTACGTTTTTTCTGGAAAGGAACTATCTTGCAGGATTCTGGCCTTTAGTTCCTTAATAAAAAAAAAAAAAAAAAAAAAAAAAAAAAAAAAAAAACAACAACATGGAGGGGTTGGCTGCAGTCTTCATTAATCAATAAATTACGAGATGTCTGATATGGTGAATGATTCATCATCCTCATCCTCATTCGGACCTCCTTCCCCACCCTAGGGCAGGGTAAGGAGTAGCAATGTCCAGCCAACCCAAATTTGCCCAAATCCCATGGACCATGCTTCCATTCACTGATCATTCAAACCCCCAGAATCATGGCTCTATCGGAGATGTCAAAAACATTCACCATGTTCTATAGCTTCACATAAATGTGCCTGACAGTCAATCCAGATGCCGCCACATTAAAAAGAGGTCCCAATCCCTGATCATGCACTTCTCCTCACAACATTCATCCAGCCAGCTCGATCTCTTGTCAGTTCCCTAGCCTCACCGACTTCCAAACCTTTCTTCCTTACACACTCATCCACCATATCTTTCCACCTTCTCCTTGGCCTACCTCGTCTCCTCCCTCCTTCAAATTCACTCAGATATACTTTTTTCACCACTCTATTGCTATCCATTCTCTCCACATGACCATAGCATCTCAGTACACACTCTTCGATTCTGGTGTCCACCGACTTCCTCACTTCACATCTTTCACAAATCACATTACAAGTACTTTGTATTCTATCCACCCTCTGTACTCCACATACATTCCTCAGCAGTCCCATCTCCACTGCTCTTACTCCTGATTTTTCATTTTCATGTCATACCATAGTCTCACATCCATATGTTAAAGCTGGCACTAACACTCCTTCATGTAAGCCTTGTGCAGCTGCAACACTCAAGCCTCTGTTACTTATCAAGGCCTTCATTGCACCAGCTACCTTTCTTCCTTGTGTCACTCTACTTTCAACTTTTTTGCACATTTTCCTCTCTTTTCTATCACTGTACCCAGGTATTTGAACACTCTCACCAATTCCAGTCTCTCTCCATTCACTGTAACATCACAGTGGGAGTCACCTTCTCTCTCAATAACCATCACTTTACTCTTTTCTACATTTACTCTCAAGGCACAATGTTCACAAACATCAGCAAAACTCTGCACTAGTCTACCAAGTTCTTGTCTGGAAGCAGTATTATATCATTAGCATACAACAAAGTTGAGATATTCCATCCATCACCATTCATTACCAACGCCATCCCTCTCTCCATTACTCGTGTTTTTACTTCTCTCATCACCCCATCCACATATATATATAGGACAACCATGGGGACATCACACAACCTTGTCGCACGCCCACACCGATCGAGTACCACTTACTTTGATGCCCATTAACCCTTACACACGCTTCGCTACCATCATAAAAACTCTTGACAGCACCTAACAGCTTACCCCCTACACCACACATGCGCAAAACTTTCCACAATCCCTCTCTGTCTACTTTGTCGTATGCTTTTCCAGATCCATGAATGCCATAAACACCTTATGGTCCTTCTCACAAGCCTTCTCTGCTATCTGTCTCACTGCAAATATTTGATCCACACATCCTCTGACACTCCTAAAGCCACCCTGTTCATCGCTCACTAGGACTTCTGATATCTCTCTTACTTTCTCTATAATAATTCTTCCATATACCTTCCCTACCACACTCAATAAACTTATGCCATGATAATTCTTGCATTCACTTCACTCACCTTTATTTTTGTATAGGGGTACAATCACAGCCTATTTCCACTCTGCAGGCACAGTTTCATTCATCCACGCCTTCTTACATATCTCCAACAAGCACTTCATTCCATTCTCTTCACAACACTTAAGCATCTCTGCATACACCTCATCAACCCCAGCTGCTTTCCCATTTTTCAGCCGCTTCACAGCACTCTTCACCTGTGTGAGTGTCATGTCTCCTGGCATTGCATTCCTCCTCTGCACACCCCCAAAACAATCATGCTTACAGCTGCTCTGCTCTCTCTATTCCCATTCATCAGGCTTTCAAAATATTCTTTCCATCTGGTCCTTACTTCATCCCCATGGATTAATAATCTACCACCTACATCCTTCACACCGTTACATTTCTTTCCGCTTTCACTTCTAGATTTCCCCACCTCTTTCCAGAATAACTTCCTATTTTCAGAGTAGTTCGCATTCATTTTTCTTACTAGATCATCATTTACCTCCTTCTTTTTCCTGTTCACTAGTCTCTTTATGAGCTTCTTGCTCTCAATATATTCAGTTCTTATTACAACTGAAATGTGATGGTGCGAATGTGATGAACGAAACAATCTGAAAACAGGCAGAACAAAATGATAAATTCTACAGTAGACAGACAAACAGACTGACTCACCCTCTTTGATGCGCTCTGTGTCATGATGTTCTCTCTGCCGCTGCCTCTCCCTCTCCTTCTCTCTCGCCCTCTCTCTTTCCCTCTCTCGCTCCCTCTCCTTCTCCTTGTCCCTCTCCCTCTCCCTCTCACGCTCCTTTTCCCTCTCCCTTTCCCTCTCCTTCTCCCTCTCCCTCTCCCGGTCTCGTTCTCTCTCCCTTTCTCGCTCCCTCTCTCTCTCCAGCTCCCTCTCTCGTCTAATCTCCAGTTCGTACTCCCGCTGTCGCATGTCTTCCTCAAGTTTTAACCTGCAAGAAAAATTAGTATTATAAAAACTATATTATCATCATCATCATTATCATCATCATCATCATCAACACCATCGTCATCATCAACACCATCATCATCAACACCATCATCATCAACACCATTGTCATCATCAGCATCATTACCATCAACACCATCATCATCATCATCCTAACCCAACTTTCCACTTAGATGGGATAAGAGAGGATCAAGAAATTTTAGAATGTGCAAAAATACAGAAGCTTTCAAACAGCATTCTCCATGAAACAGGCCACACAATCATTCACCCATAATTCTATCTTACTATCTATCTAGAGCCAGCCAACACAATCCCGTAAGGGGTGGCCATTTGTCTTGAGTTAGTTGTTTTACAGGGAGGGGCACTAACCCTCCGCCAACCCACTTGCTGACACATAGGGAACATGTATGTGTTGGTTATATGGTTACCACCCAGTGCTGTAAATGGTTTCCTGGCTTACAGAAAACCATTAGGCTTGTCCCTCAGTGTAAAGCCACCCGAAAAGGAAAGAAGAGTAATAAAAAGTGACAGGAAAGATGGGAGAAACTGGAAGAGAGGAGGTCAGACACAGAAAAAGAATGATACAGGTAGAGGAAGAAGTAAGCAGCACTACATCACATAATTCAAATCTTTTAAATCCTGGCTCCATTTCACAAGCTAAACCAGCTATACATATTCTTCAAAAACTTTTACTTATAGATATGTTTTGCATAATATCTACAGCATCATCACTCCACTGGATTTCTTGGATTGGGTTCATGGCACACTCATAAATCCCACCTTTCAATGGTACTTATTAATCCCATCTTTCATAATGGTATACAAATTAATCCCACCTTTCAATGGTACACTTATTAATCCCACCTTTCAATGGTACACTCATTAATCCCACCTTTCAATGGTACACTTATTAATCCCACCTTTCAATGGTACACTCATTAATCCCACCTTTCATAATGGTACACAAATTAATCCCACCTTTCAATGGTACTTATTAATCTTACCTTTTTAATGGTACACTCAATAATCCCACCTTCCTATGGTACACTCATTAATCCCACCTTTCATAATGGTACACTAATTAATCCCACCTTCCTATGGTACACTAATTAATCCCACCTTCCAATGGTACACTCATTAATCCCACCTTTCATAATGGTACACTCATTAATCCCACCTTTCATGGATGAGGGCTGATGATGGGTGAAGGGCAGCGAGGGAGGTGGGTAGGAGTTCAGGTGGGAAGCGTGACGAGAGGTAGGGTGAGGTGGCGGCCCCAGGGTAGAGACCGGACAGACCCCCGACACTATAGGGGCTCAGGGGCGGCCGCAGCAGACCATAGCGCTCCAGGTAGAGTTGTTCCTCCAGTCTGGGGGGTGAAAATTAGTCCGTTTATTTTTATTTGGCAAAACTAGGCCACTCCCAGGGTTATAATTTTTCCTATAGTCTGTGTATTTTCATCTGGCAAAACTAGGCCCCTCCCACAACCTCAATAACCTACATATTAAATGTGGGTACGTTTGGCCATGTGGAGAGGATGTGGAGAGGATGGAGAGTGAGAGACTGACAAGGAGAATGTATGTGTGTGAGGTGGAGGGGGAGAGAGCAAGGGGGAAGGCCAAGGATGAGATGGAGGGATGGAGTGGAGAGGTATATAAGAGAGGGGGGTGTGCATTGGGAGCGGGGCAGTGAAATGGCAGGGGACAGGGTGATGTGGAGGCAATTTGTTTGTGGCCACCCCATATGGGATTAAGGCGTCTGGCAATAGATAGATAGACAGATAGATGTGAAATTCGAAAAGCCTTATTTTGAGCCAAGAATGAGTCTCTTTCCTGACTATACTCCTCCAACTTAACATGGCCCAAAACTGCCATCTCTCCATTTTGAATGCTCAGTGCTAACAAAAGCTTAACACTAGAATATGGTGCTAGTCACAAAGAAGTGCTATAAAAAAGATGGACAGCTGCGGCATTAGCTTATTCTGCTATTATGCTATGAAAAATAAGCTGCAAAATTATGAAAACCAGGCCAAGTTAATGCAAAAGACTCAGTTCCATCTTGTAGGAAATGTTATCTATCTATCTATCTATCCACCTATTTATTGTCTATCTCTTTATCTACTTATTTATCTATCTTTCTATCTATAGCCTGATGCCTAAATCTTGTAATGGGTGGTTACAAAGAAATTGCCTATGAAAATATTACTGCAACAACATACTAATTTTATGGATTTCATCTTAACTCCATGAAATTATCTGGCAGTACAGGAATAAATTACAGAAGCTATAGTAATGAATGAATAAGCAAGTGTAACAGCAAATCTATCTATCCATCTACAGTCAAACACCATGATCGAGCATGGGGTGGCCATTTGTCTATGAGATAGGTGTTCCACGGGGAGGGGCACTAACTCCACGCCAAGCCACCTGTTGACATGAAGGAACAGCAACCGTCTTTAATCATATGGTGATACGAACCTCGAACAGACTGTCTTTAATGTAAGGGTAAACCAAAGGAGTTTGCCAAGAATGAGATGGAGAGATGGAGTGGAGAGGTATATGAGCGAGGTGGGTGTGAGTTGGGAGCAGGGCAGTGAAATAGCGGGGGACAGGGCGACGTGAAGGTGATTTGTTTGTGGCCACCCCGTATGGGATTAAGGCATCTGGCAATAGACAGAAAGATAGATAGTAAAGCCAAGTGCAAAAATTCACTAACAATCGCCTACCAACATCTTGTCCAACTTTTCCTTTCTCATTCCTCGTTAAACATGAGGGAATATCCTTCCTTCCTTATTCTCTACTGCTGTGTCTCTGCCCATTTATCTATAGCCAGACACCTTCATCCCACAAGAGGCAGCCACAAACAAACCACCTCCATGTCGCCCCGTCCCCTGCCATTTCACTGCCCTCCCTCATATATTGTTGTGTGCTTTCCTGTTTCTCATTCCTCCCTGTACAAATCTCAAAAGCAACTTAATTTTAGAACACTGAGCTTTAGGGGCATCAAACTATTTATAAGCAAGCATGTTGGGGCCTACGAAAACGAAAAAGAACCCACCTGTACTGGTGAGCGAGGTGGTGAGGATAGAGTGAGGGGTGGTAGGCAGCATATGAGGGTGGCAGGTCCAGGGGCATGGGGGGCCTGAGGGCGGCGGCAGCGGTGGCAGCAGCAGCAGTGGCGGTGGCGGCTGAGGGCGGGGCAGCTCCAACATCTGGGGGACGGTACGGCTGGAATCCTCGTACTAACTCCTCCCCCGCTGTCGTCCCCGTCCCTGTCGCTGCCACGCTTGTGCCCCGATCGGCTTCACTCGTGGTGGTGTGGGCGTGGGTGGGTGCGATGGTGACCACAGGGGGGGCCGTTACTGAGATCCCCCCCAGGTGTCCCGTGGTGGTTGAGGCCACCTTTGGGGACACCCGCTGTGGCTCTCCCCCGTGCGATCCATCCTTCTCAGAACCTGTGGACACAATGAATATTACTCATCATTACCATCAATGCCCTAAACCAATTTTGTAGTATTTCACAGGGGCATTAGGATCAAGAATTCATCATCATCACCATCATCATCATCATCCAACATCTCAATATTCAGAAGGATGGAAAGAATTAAATAACAAGAAGAGAAAAATGCAAGAGTCATGTGGCAAAGCATCAGTTAATTCATCATCTTTATAATCCAACTTTTCAATATTCAGAAGAATTGATAGGATTAAATAAGAAAAAAATAAACGAAATGGGAAAATATCTGTTAATTCATCATTCCTCCTCCTCCTACTCCTCCTCATCATCATCACAATCATCATCATCATCTAAATCCAATCAGGTATCTAGTTCAAAGGAGCCTCTCTAGACACCCTATCAAATGCCTTCACCAAGTCCAAAACACTACAGTCCATAATTTCTAACCTGACACCGCTTCCCGTCCGATCAGCGAAGTTAAGCAACGTTGAGTCTGGTTAGTACTTGGATGGGTGACTGCCTGGGAACACCAGATGCTGTTGGCATAACGTTTTCCCTACGTGTCAAGTGGGGTTGGTGGAGGATTAGTGCCCCTCCCTGTAAAACAATTAACTCTAGGCCCTTGGCCACCCTGTTTGGGATACATGGCGTCTGGCAATGATGATGATGATGACAAAGATCCATAACCCCTCTCAGCTCTAATGGCCAGGTGTCTGACTGGAGGCTGATTTTACTAGTAACCAAGGAGGCTCTCAAAATTACGACCCAATACCATCAGGGAAAAACATAATGACTAGAGTATAATATGTTTTTCTCTCTAGTCTTCCATGACCCTCTCCTGTAACTGCCTGGCAATAAAAACAGCATTTGTAGTCTAACTTCATCTAGAATAAAAATAAGCTGTGTCTTATTAATTTATTCATGTAGTGGCTCTGCTGTCTGGTTATACAATAGTCCCTCAACCCCCCCCCCCAAAAAAAGGAAGATGGTGGACTGCAAGAGAGGGGAAACTTCAGCCAGCAGTCCACTGGGTTCACCTTCTGATGAGTTTGGGGTGACACCAACAACAATGGCTGTGTTGATAGGATATGATTGGAGGGGTGTGTTACCTGGCGGTGCTGTTGCCTGCTTGGCCAAGGATCGCAGAGCGGCGGCGAAGGATGACGATGAAGTGGGTGAGGGAGCCCGGGCCCCTGCCGTGGTGGTGAGGGGGGTGAGTGGGGTGGCCAGACCCAGCGGGGGCACTGTGGCGGTAGTCCTCACACCCTTGTTACTCAGCACTGAGCTACTGTCGCTGCTGATGCTGATGCTGTTGCTGCTGCTACTGCTACTGCTGCTCACACTGCTGGCGCTGCTGACCCCCGCCGCTGCAGCTGCCGCCGCCACCGCAGCAGCCGCAGCAGAACCCGGTGCCAGAAGGTGTGGTGGCAGGCTTGGCGGCTTCCCTCCCACACCTGTAAACAAATAAATATCTTAGTCACACCTTAATTACTTACTAAAAATAAAAAATAGTTACCCCATTACACCAATTTTAAATGGGACAGTCCTAGTATGTATTCAATATGGACAGTGAGTACTAGTGCAGAAGTGGTGATATGTGAAGGCATGTGGCACAGAGGAGAGCTGCTGGGCTTGAAGGAATGTAGTGTGAAGTCTAAGTCCACAGTCACACACAATAATAATAATAAAAATAACAATAATAATAATAAATCTCTCCGAAAAAGCATTGTAAAGGTATAATAATAATAATAATAACAATAACAATAATAATAGTAATACATCTCTCCAAAAATAGCATGGTAAAGATAATACTGTAATATGAAGTTTCGATTTCTTTTGCATAACTCTCTTAAAATACCGTACCCTACTAACAAGTAATCCGTATTAAGATAATCCTTTCAAACTCAAAAACGGTCTAAAATTTGGAGGATTTAGAATTACAATATCATAGACCACATCAATAAACAGACCCCCCCCCCCGCCACCATGTCCCAGGCACTGTTTATATTATCTCGAAAAATCACTGACCACTTTTAAAATTCAAATCATATTAACGCATAACGGTCTCCAGGTTCAAATTTCTGTCACCAAACCATTATCTTTTTAAATTCGAATAAATTTGTCAAACAATAAAGAAAATGTCACTATGTCAAAGGAAAAAAATAATTGGCAGTCATACGTGTTTGTTAAATTACCCCTTGTTTTACACACACACACACACACACACACACACACACACACACACACACACACACACACCAACCCATATCCTTGCCCACACCCATACCAACACTTACGCCTACTGTACACCACACCCACCCACACCCACACGCACACACACACACACACACACACACAACACCCTCGCCCCAACCCACACCCATTTTCTTATAGCTTCTGCCATTAACCCAGCTATCCACACACCTAGATACACACACACACACACACAACTTTCTCTTGACCACACCCTAATCTCACCCATACACACACACACACACACACACACACACACACAGGCTACAGCTACCTCCAACACACATAAAATACATACACATACACACATACCTACCTACCTACCTACATACATACTCTACCTACTCCTCTCATACCTCTCTCTCTCTCTCTCGCTCTCTCTAAGGTTAAAAACATATAAATTAATCAACAGAGACAAGGAAAATGCATCAACCCTCTCCCATTTCCTGAGAGAGAGAGAGGAGGGGGGTAATAAGAGAGAGAGAGAGAGAGAGAGGGGGGTAATAAGACTGAGAGAGACAGAGAGAGGGGGGGTAATAAGACTGAGAGACAGAGAGAGGGGGGGTAATAAGACTGAGAGAGACAGAGAGAGGGGGGTAATAAGACTGAGAGAGACAGAGAGAGGGGGGTAATAAGACTGAGAGAGACAGAGAGAGGGGGGTAATAAGACTGAGAGAGACAGAGGGGGGTAATAAGACTGAGAGAGACAGAGGGGGGTAATAAGACTGAGAGAGAGAGAGAGGGGGGGGGTAATAAGACTGAGAGAGAGAGAGAGGGGGGGGGTAATAAGACTGAGAGAGAGAGGGGGGGTAATAAGACTGAGAGAGACAGAGAGGGGGGGTAATAAGACTGAGAGAGAGAGAGAGAGAGAGAAGGGGGGGTAACAAGAAGTGAGAGAGAGAGAGAGAGGGAGAGAGAGAGAGGGGGGGGTAATAAGACTGAGAGAGACAGAGAGGGGGGTAATAAGACTGAGAGAGAGAGGGGGGTAATAAGACTGAGAGAGACAGAGAGGGGGGGTAATAAGACTGAGAGAGAGAGAGAGAGAGAGAGAGAGAGAGAGAGAGGGGGGGTAATAAGACTGAGAGAGACAGAGAGGGGGTAATAAGACTGAGAGAGACAGAGAGGGGGGGTAATAAGACTGAGAGAGAGAGAGAGGGGGGGTAACAAGAAGTGAGAGAGAGAGAGAGAGAGAGAGGGGGGGGTAATAAGACTGAGAGACAGAGAGGGGGGTAATAAGACTGAGAGAGACAGAGAGGGGGGGTAATAAGACTGAGAGAGACAGAGAGGGGGGGTAATAAGACTGAGAGAGACAGAGAGGGGGGGTAATAAGACTGAGAGAGACAGAGAGGGGGGGTAATAAGACTGACAGAGAGAGAGAGAGAGAGGGGGGGGTAATAAGACTGACAGAGACAGAGAGGGGGGTAATAAGACTGAGAGAGAGAGAGAGAGGGGGGTAACAAGAAGTGAGAGAGAGAGAGAGAGAGAGGATAATAAGACAGAGAGAGAGGATAATAAGACAGTGAGAGAGAGAGAGAGAGAGAGAGAGAGAGAGGAGGGAGGAAGGGAGGAATGAAATAATGTGGGTAAACTCCCTTCAAAGTTTGGAGGAGTGAGGGAGGAGAAGGAGGAGGGGGAGGAGAGTGGAGGAAAAAAAGGGAGGGGGGGAGAGAGGGAGAAAATCTGTGTGGAAATGTTGGGAGCAATTTTAAAGTTTGAGGGAAGGAAGAAGCGAGGGAGGGAGAGAAGGAGAGGAGGGAGAAAGGGAGGAAGGAGGAAAGGGAGGGAGAGAAGATGGGAGGGAGGGAGGAGGAAAGGGAGGGAGAGAAGATGGGAGGGAGGGAGGAGGAAAGGGAGGGAGAGAAGATGGTAGGAAGGGAGGGAAGAGGAAAGAGAAGGAGAGGAGGGAGAAAGGGTGGAAGGAGGAAAAGGAGGGAGAAGATGGAAGGAAGGAAGGGAAAAGGAAAGAGAAGATGGTTGGAAGGGAGGAAGGAGGAAAGGGAGGGAGAGAGGAGGAAAGGGAGGGAGAGAAGATGGAGGGAAGGGAGGGAAAAGGAAAGATAAGGAGGGAAGATGGTAGGGATGGCAGGGAGAGGGAGGGAAAGATGAGAGGAAGGGAGGGAAGAATTGCAGGAGGGAGAGAAAATGCAAGGGAGGCAGGGAGCAATTAAAATAGGGAGGGAGAGTAAATGGGAGCAAGGGAGGGGAGGAAGGGAGGGAAGAGGAAAGGGAGGGAGAGAAGGGAGGAAAGAGGAAAGGGAGGGAGAGAAGGGAGGAAAGAGGAAAGGGAGGAAAGAGGAAAGGGAGGAAAGAGGAAAGGGAGGGAGAGAAGGGAGGAAAGAGGAAAGGGAGGGAGAAGGGAGGAAAGAGGAAAGGGAGGGAGAGTGGGGAGGGAAGAGGAAAGGGATGGAGAGAAGGGAGGAAAGAGGAAAGGGAGGGAGAGTGGGGAGGGAAGAGGAAAGGGAGGGAGAGAAGGGAGGGAAGAGGAAAGGGAGGGAGAGTGGGGAGGGAAGAGGAAAGGGATGGAGAGAAGGGAGGAAAGAGGAAAGGGAGGGAGAGTGGGGAGGGAAGAGGAAAGGGAGGGAGAGAAGGGAGGGAGAGAAGGGAGGAAAGAGGAAAGGGAGGGAGAGGAGTGAATAACAGAAGGAATGGGGATAAGATGGAAGGGAGGGAGGGAAAGAGGAATGGATGGGAGGAGGGAAGGAGGGAAAAATGAATGGATGGGAGGAGGGAGGGAGGGAAAGAGGAATGAATGGGGGGAGGGAGGAAAACAGGGAGGAAGGGAGGAGGAAAATGAATGAAAGAGAGGAAGAAAGAAGAGGAGGAAGGTGCGAGGGGTGGAAGGAAGAAGGAAAGGAAGGAGAGAAGGAGGGAGGGAGAAGATACTGAGAAGGAAAAAGGGAGTGAAGAGGAAAAAAGAAGGAAAATGGGAGAGGAGAGAGGAAAGAAGGAAGGAAGGGAGGAAAGAAGGAAGGAAGGGAGGAAAGAAGGAAGGAAGGGAGGAAAGAAGGGAAGGAAGAGATGAATGAAAGGAAGAAAAAGGGAGAAAGAAAGACGGAAGAGAGGGAGAGAAGGAGGAAAGAGAGGGAGAGAAGGAGGAAAAGAGGGAGAGAAGGAGGAAAAGAGGGAGAGAAGGAGGAAAAGAGGGAGAGAAGGAGGAAGAGAGAGAGAGAAGGAGGAAGGGAGGGAGAGAAGGAGGAAGAGAGGAAGCGAGGGAGGAAGAAAGAGGGAGAGTGATATAAAGGAATGAAGGAAGGAGGGAGGGAAGGAAGTTGAGAAGAAAATTAAATGAGAGAAAGAGAGAGAGAGAGAGAGAGAGAGAGAGAGAGAGAGGTAACTGGAATCCTCATGACAGCCCCTATGTCATTCTCCCCCCCCCTCTCTCTCTCTCTCTCTCTCTCTCAGGAAATATATGTTCAGAGGAAAGAGTATAACTAACGTATCGTGAAAGAGAGAGAGAGAGAGAGAGAGAGAGAGAGAGAGAGAGAGATTGTGACTTATTTGGATATGAATGTGTGTGTGTGTGTGTGTGTGTGTGTGTGTGTGTGTGTGTGTGTGTGTGTGTGTGTGTGTGTGTGTGTGTGTACAGAGTAAGTGTACACATCACTAAGCCTTGAACACCTGAGGCACACCTGTGGGGGGAGAGAGAGAGGGAGAGAGAAAGAGTGATTCTAGGGTACTCCTATCAATTTTCCCTCCTCTCTCTCTCTCTCAAGCCAAATTCCTCCCCTCTTCTCTCCCTCCCTCCCTCCTCTCTCCCCAGTTCCTATACCCCTCCCTCCTTCCCTCCCCTCTCCTTCTCCATCCCCTCCCTACCTTCACCCCTCTTTCCTCCTCCCCCTTCCCTCCCTCCATCTTTTCTCTCTTCCCCCCTCCCCTTTTCTCTCTCCTCCCCTCCCTCCCTCCCCGTCTGATTGAATGTAAATGAGGAGCAGTTACCAGCGCGGCATGGCAATTAAGACCCCCTCCCCCTCCCTCCCCTCTCCTCTCCTCCCCTCCCCTCCCCCTACCTTCCTCTTCCCCTCCCCTCCACATAACTCTACCTGTCTCCCTCCCCCTCCCCTCCCCTCCATCCATCTCTAACTCCCCCTTCTCCCCTCCCCGTCTCTACCTCCCCTTCTTCTCTTCCCTCTTCCCCTCCTTAACTCGTTTCCTCCCCCATCCTCAACCCCCTCTCCCCTCCTCTATACTCGACCCCCTCCTCCCTCTTCCTCCCCATCTCCCCTCCCCTTCACATTACTTTGCTCCTTCCCTCCCCTCTCCCCTCCCTTCCTTGGCCTTTCCCCCAGTGCCTCTCCCTTCTTCTCCTCCCTCCCCCTCACCCCCTTCCTCCCCAAGCCTCATCCCATCCCCTTCCCTCTCCCCTTACCCATATTATTCCCCTCCCAGCCTCTCCCCTCCCCTCCTCGTGTTATGGTCCCTGTTGTTCTGGCTTTGGTGATGTTTGCTGGATAAGTCTCTCTCTCTCTCTCTCTCTCTCTCTCTCTCTCCACCCCTTTCTTTCCTCCTTCCCTTCCCACTCTCTCCCCTTTCTTCTTTCCTCCCTTTCCATTAGCATGAATAATGTCCAGCTTGATAGGGTAAACCATGAAAAAGACTTAGGAGTTATAATAAATGATTTGACACTAAACAAACAATGTACAGAAGCTGCGAAAAAAGCCAGTAAATTGATTGGGTTCATAGGCAGAGCATTTGAATATAAATCCGATAATATTGTCCTCACTTTGTATAATTCCTTAGTACGCCCGCACTTGGAGTACTGCGTTCAGTTTTGGTCACCGTATTATAAAAAGGATATTGAAAAGCTTGAAAGAGTGCAGCGAAGGATGACAAAGATGATACCTAGATTGAGAAATAAACCCTATGAGGAACGTTTAGAAGCCCTGAATCTCTTTACCCTAACAAAACGGAGGATACGAGGAGATTTAATTCAAGTATTCAAGATATTCAAAGGACATGATAACATGGCTGTCGATAAATACTTCACAGTTGATCACTCGAACTACACTAGAGGCAATGGGCATAAAATAATTGGCAAACGATTCCAGTCGCATGAAGCTAAGCATTTCTTCTTCAATAGAGTTGTAAAAATATGGAATAAATTGCCCTCCAACGTAGTAAATTATTATACAGTACAAACCTTTAAAGGTCGCCTGGATAAGTATTTGGCATCCAACCCCCAGCTTAATATGTTTACTCCTGAATAAAACACTTGTGTATGTATAATTTTCTATTTTATTTTATTTTAGTTTTTTAGAGCCTGGATCAATTTATTAAATGCAGATATAGTATATGCACAGATAGCCCTGAGTTAACGGTCACTACTCTTACTTTCGACCTGTGATGGGCTGTGGATCACTGAGGGTCCCTGTTAGTTACGTGGCCACCATCGGTATTTTTTTAATGTACCAGGGGTCACTGCTTCAGGAGGTGACTTGTGTGCTTGTCCCGCATGGGAAAGTTACTAGTCTCAGTGGAATGAATGGAGCTGGGGCCTGATTGACTGCTGCCTACTGTACCTTAATAGCGCCAGGCGAGGCTGCCGCACCACCCCTGAATATCTACTCTGTGCACTGTGCAATTTCCACACTGTGTCCGCACACACCCCCCGTTAACTCAACGTACCCGTACATGGTGCCATGCATAACATATTTATTCGATTATACACTTTACTACTTTCTCTTTCAGGTTATTCACACTGGTAGCTTATAGACAAAGTATTATAGAATGTAGCTTTTCCTTTTCAGACTTTCCTATGAAATTTCCATGTCAGTTTTTCCATGCTGCGTGGTGGTTTTTCTCACTTTTTCTTGCCAGTTTTGGCTGGAGGGTTTGGAGGTGGGGGAAGCCTTCTTGCTGTACTATCCTTATCCTTCAGCATGTAGAGTTAGATCTTGTAGTCATAGTCTACTCTGTAACAAACAGCCTCGAAAGGACCATAAGGTCTGTTGCTGTTTGCTTTCCTTTGTACTCCTCTCTTCTCTCCATTCCTCCTTTCCCTGTTTTACCCAAGTTCCCCCTCTAACATTTTCTACGTACACCGTTTTCTCTTATTTATTTTGATTTTGTAAATACCAAATTCACTGACTGGGTTTTTCAGAAATGTATATCGATAATAATAATGATAATAATCATCATCATCATCATCAACAACAGTAGTAGTAGTAGTAGTAGTAGTAGTACTGGCGGTGGTGGTGGTGGTAATAATAATAATAATAATAATAATAATATACCATATCAAATTTTCTCGTAAAACTAATAAAAATATATGCAATCCTAGAGAGAGAGAGAGAGAGAGAGAGAGAGAGAGAGAGAATGGGAGGGAGACAATAGGGAGTTGAATCATCACTTTCCCTCCCTTTCCTTCCTCCTAATCTCCCTCCCTTCGTCTTCCTCTTCCCTCCTTATTCCTCTCTCTCTTCTTCCCTTCCCTCTCCCTCCCTGCCTCTTCATCCGTCTGTCCTTTCCTCCTCCACTCCCTCCCTCTTTTCCTCCCTTATTCTCTCTCTCTCTCTCATTCTTCCTCTCTTTTTTCTAACTTTCCCTCTCTCCCTCCCAGTCCTCCTCCTCTGCTTCCCTCCTTCCCTCTCTCTTATTCTCTCTCTCTTCCTCTTTTCTTCCTTCCTCTCTTTCCTCCCTGAGAAGAGTAGGGGAAGGGGGGAGGAAAGACTGGAGAGAAGAGAGGAGGGAGGAAAGGAAGATAGGACGGAGGGGGAGGAAGGTGTGGGGAGGGGAGGGGGAGGAAGGAGGGGAGAGAGAAGGGGAGGGAGAGAAGAGGGGAAGGGAGGGGAATGGAACGGAGGAGGAGGAGGAGTACCGTAGGTGGTGGTAAGAGACGGAGAAGCGGGGGAGGGGAGGGGAGGGGGAGGAGAGGGGAGGGGGAGGGGAGGGAAGTGCTCACGCCAACACTATCTATCACTTGGGTCACACACACACACACACACACAAGGACACGTACAGAGCACATACACACACACTCCCATACAATCGTGTATACATATAAATGTACACAGACGTTGGTACATAAGAGCACGTACATGCACATAGTCCCATACATATGCAGTAGATAAATATGTTCATATTTAAACACACACACACACATTCCCATACACAGCCTTACACATGAACACCTACAGGTATACAAGCACACACACACACATTCCCATACACAGACTTACACATGAACACCTACAGGTATACATGCACACACACATACACACACACACACACACACACACACACACACACATTCCCATACACAGACTTACACATGAACACCTACAGGTATACAAGCACACACACATACACACACACACACACACATTCCCATACACACTTACACATGAACACCTACAGGTATACAAGCACACACACACACACACACACACACACACACTGTACACACACATTCCCATACACATTTATACACATGCAAAAACTCACTTATACAAGTACACACACACACACACACACACACACACACACACACACACACACACACTGTACACACACATTCCAGTACACATTTATACACATGCAAAAATTCACTTATACAAGTACACACACACACACACACACACACACACACACACTAGCGTGACAAGTTTGAACGACTCATTTTTCTTATGTCCTTCAATTACTGAGGTGGTGGTACACACACGCACACGTACACACACACACACACACACACACACACACACACACACACACACATGCATACATAAGTAATCCTTCACGCACGCACACTAGAGCGCACATACATATACAGTACATACATAGGCTATATATATTCACGTACACAGACGCACACAAGTACACATGTACGTATGATAACCCTCAACACAAACGCACACATAATCTACGTCACATACAAATATACAGACACATACGCACACATACATAACCCTACATACATAAACAAACATACACACACCTACACCCTGATCCACGTACATAAACATACACACGCACACTTATTCGGGCAGACATATAGGTTAAACACACACACACACACACACACACACACACACACACACATTAATATAAATACATAAACATACAGGCGAATATGTAGATCATGTACACACAAAGGGGCTTGCCGTACACACACACACACACACACACACACACACACACACACACACATAATATTCAAACTCATACACACATCAATATACATCCATACATACACAGATTCAGGGCTCACATACACAAAAATTTCCACACACACATACATCTACGCACATCTCACACACACACGCGCAGACATTCATACATACGCATACATACACATACGCACATATATACATCCACCTATGAACGTCACTCAATATACACACGCAAACATACGCACATATGCTCTAGTGTGTGTATGTGTGTGTGTGTGTGTGTGTGTGTGTGTGAACTGAACACTTACATAACGTCCACTCACTTTCTCACATACCTCTCTCTCACGATTAGGAGAGAGAGAGAGAGAGAGAGAGAGAGAGAATGTTGCTTTTTTTTCCACTATAACTTCTCTCTTCCTTCTCTCTCTCTCTCTCTCTCTCTCACTTCATAGCCTCCCTCACTGCCTTTCTTTCTTCCTTCCTCCTTCCTTCTCTCCCTCCATTTTTCTTCCCTTCCCTCTCTCCTTCCTTCCTCCCTCCTTCTCCTTCCATTCTTCCCTCTCTTTCTCCCTCGCTCCTTCAATCCTTCCTTGGTTCCTCTCCTCGCTCCCACCTTCCCTCCTTCCTCTCTCCCTCCTTCAATCTCTCCTCCCTCCTTCAATTCCTCCTTGCTTCCTTCCTCTCTCCCTCAGTCTCTCCTTCCCTCCTTCCTACAGAACTTAAGAAAATTACCTCTCTCTCTCTCTCTCTATCACAACACGGAAACTCACTCACGCCCCCTCATTCGTACATACATACATACGTGCATACACAAACACGCACATACAAATATACACACATTCTCTCTCTCTCTCTCTCATCACATCTTAACACGGAAACTCACTCACGCCCACTCACACGTACATACATACATACGTGCATACACAAACACGCACATACAAACATACACATACATTCTCTCTCTCTCTCTCTCTCTCTCTCTCATCACAACACGGAAACTCACTCACCCACGCACGTACATACATACGTGCATACACAAACAAGCACATACATTCTCTCTCCATCACATATTAACACGAAAACTCACTCACGCCCCATACGTACATACGTGCATACATAAACACGCACAAACAAATATACACATACATTCTCTCTCTCTCTCTCTCTCTCTCTCTCTCTCTCATCCCATACCTTCCTTCCTTGTCTCTCTCCCCCTCCCTTTTTTCCCTCCTCCCCTCCTCATTTTTTCACCCTGTCTCACCTCTCTCTCTCTCTCTCTCTCTCTCTCTCTCAAACCTGCCATGCAATATCTCCTCTCTTCCTGGTCTTTTTCTTCCCTTCCTCCACCTCTCTCTCTCTCTCTAACCCTACCCACCTCTGCCTACCCACTGTGTATTAGAACGCTGGGTGGTAACCATATAAATATGACCTTGTTATTATGCGGAGATGCAAATGTGGCGTCCATCCGGGAACCAAACCTCCACACTCCTCCCCGCCTCTCTCTCTCTCACTCTCGGGATGGTCCTGCAGGGGTGGTTGCTTGTCTGCGGTTGATGTGTCTGCTCGGCCTGACGTAGCGGGGATGTTCAAAAATAGTAACACCCTGCCTACACCCTTCCTATCCCTATCTCCCTCTGCCTGCCCCTACTCACCCTGCCTACCCTTACCTCACCCTGCCTCCCTCTGCCTACCCCTACCTCACCCTGCCTACCCCCTGCCTGGGCGTGGTCAGATCAACAAAGGCTGAGTTATGGATGGAACAGCGTGGTGTCCCCTCCCCCTCCCTCCCCTCCACTCCCCTCTCTCTCCCTCCCCTCCCCACCCCCTGCCTTGTCTCACCTTCCCCTCCTCTCCTTCCTCCCCCTCCCCTCTCCCCATCTCCTTGTCTCATGTTCTCATCTCCCCCCTCCCTCCCCCTCTCTAACCTTCCTTTCTCTCCCCTCCCCTCCCCCTAGCTCCACTTCTCTTCTTTCCCCTCCCCTTCCTGGGTCATTTCCCCTCTCCCCTCCCCTCCCCTCTTCTCTCCCTTTCCTTGATCTCATTTCCCCTCCTCTTCCCTCCCTTCTCTCCTTCACACCCTTCTCCTCCCCTTGATCTCATTTCCCCTCCTCCTCTTCCCTCCCTTCTCCCATTCCTCCTCCTCCTTCATTTCTCTCCCTCTTCCTTCTCTCTCCCTACCTACCATCTTCCTTCCTTCCTCCTCATTCTAATCCCGGCTTCCTTCTCTCCTTCCTTCCTTCCTCTCACTCCAATCCTCTCTTCCTTCCTTCCTTCTTCTCACTCCAATCCTCTCTTCCTTCCTTCCTTCTTCTCACTCCAATCCTCTCTTCCTTCCTCCCTCACTCCAATCCTCTCTTCCTTCCTTCCTCCCTCACTCCAATCCTCTCTTCCTTCCTTCCTTCTCACTCCAATCCTCTCTTCCTTCCTTCCTTCCTCTCACTCCAATCCTCTCTTCCTTCCTCCTCTCTCACTCCAATCCTCTCTTCCTTCCTTCTCATTCTCCTTCTCTCCATCAGTCTCCTCTCATCCAGTTCTCTCTCTCCCTCCACCTCCTCTGTTTCTCATTTCCTACTCTCCCTTTCTTCCTCATTCCTCCTCCTCCCTCACTTACCTCCATTCCTCTCTTTCTCTCCCTCATTCCATTCCCTGCGCCCTCTCATCTTTCCTTCCTTCCCCAATCCTCTCTCTCTCTCTTTCTAGTTCCGTGTTTTTACTGTACTGATTAGAGAGGAGGAGGAGGAGGAGAAGGAGGAGGAAGAGGTGATGATGGAAAAATGGATGAGAGAGAGAGAGAGAGAGAGAGAGAGAGAGAGAGAGAGAGAGAGAAAGAGAGAGAGAGAGAGAGAGAGAGAGAGAGAGAGAGAGAGAGAAGGCGGAGGGAAGGACGGAAAGGCAGAAAAAGAGGAACGAGAAGAGGAGGGGAGGAGGAAGAGGGAAGGAGAAGAATAGGAGGAAGGAGGAGGAGAAAATGAATCTCAGATAAGGAAGAGGATGAGGAGGAGGAGGGGAGGAGGAAGAGGTTGTAAGAGGAGGAGAATAGGAAGGAGGGGAGGGAAGGGGAGGGGGAGGAAGGAATGTGTGACGGTGGGGAGGGGAGAGGAGGGGAAGGGGAGATACAATGATGAAGGGGAGGAATGAGGGTGGGTGAGAGGAGGAAGTGTAGAGGGGAGGGGAGGGGAGGGGAGGAGAGCGGAGGGGAAGGGAAGGGAGGGGAGGGAAGAGAAGGGAAAAAGGCAAGGGAAGGCGAGGGGAGGGGAGGGGAGGGAAGGGGAGGGGAGGGGAGGGGAGGGGAGGGGAGGGGGGTCCACAATTACCATTATCTTCCCCAACACTAATACGTCTCTCATTATAAATAGGGGAGGGGAGGGGAGTGGATGGGGGAGGAGAGGATGGAAGGGGAGGGGAAGAGAGACGAAGTGCAGAAAATTTTGTGTGTGTGTGTGTGTGTGTGTGTGTGTGTGTGTGTGTGTGTGTGTGTGTGTGTGACAGGTGTTAAATGGTGGAAATAACACCTGTTTATACAATGGGAAGGTAAAACATACATACATAAATACATACAAACGAACATGCATACATACATAACGTCATACATACATCGACAACACGCACATATTAATACACATGCATATCTGATACATACATACATACATACTCTTATGTACACACATATGAAGACTCTCTCTCTCTCTCTCTCTCTCTCCAAATAGACAAACAAAAAAACAAATAAGCAAAACACACACACACACACACACACACACACACACATGACCTTTAAGCGTTGCATTCAAACTTCATAGAGCATAAAACATACACACCAACATTACACACACACACACACACACACACATACATAGACACGTACATGAAACAAACAATGTCTCTCTCTCTCTCTCTCTGACACATACAAATCCACACACATACACGAAAAACAAACAGGAACTAAAATCATACGCACATAAGTAAAGCACACACAAAAAAACTTACACAAAGAAACATACAGACACTGACAAAACATACATAACACTGGTGGGACACATACATACATAAACACACACACACACACACACACACACACATACACACACCCTGAAGAAACACAAGCGCTGGAAAACAGACACAGGCACACAAATACATACACAAACCTAGGAAAAGAAACGCAAATACACACACACACACACACACACACGCACACACACACACACTGAAAAACGCAAACGCAAAAATGCACACACATACACTGACGCACAAACATACACATACACACACACACACACACGCACGCATTAAAAACATAAAAACAAACAAACAGACAAAAACAAACTCGTATCGACCGCTCTCCTCCCGCCACCCTTATTTGAGAGAGAGAGAGAGAGAGAGAGAGAGAGAGAGAGAGAGAGGCGAGTGTGCGTGTGAATTAGGGAACTGTGTGTGTGTGTGTGTGTGTGTGTGTGAGAGTGGGCGAGTGTGCGTGTGAATTAGGGAACGTGTGTGTGTGTGTGTGTGTGTGTGTGTGTGTGTGTGTGAGAGAGAGAGAGAGAAAGAGAGAGTCTTACACACACACACGTTCTAATTCTCACACACGAACACTGAACCACCTCTCTCTCTCTCTCTCTCTCAATTTCTCATCACACGCACAAGCTTTGAATCACGCACACTATGTACACATTCTGACGTACACACACACACACACACAAAC
>NC_136986.1:40384369-40401869 GCF_032717465.1 Coenobita brevimanus
TTCCTCCCAACCAGCCATCAATCAATCATATTACATCAAACTTACCCTCCACTACCAACATTACCACAACTACCAACATCACTACCAACACTATCATAACTACCAACACAATCCCATACCACCATAACTACCAACACAACCCCAACTACCAACATTACTACCAACACTACCACCATTACCAACACTACAACTACCAACATTACAACTAACATTAAAACAACTACCACCATTACCAACACTACAACTACCAACATTACTACCAACACTACCACCATTACCAACACTACAACTACCAACATTACTACCAACACTACCACCATTACCAACACTACAACTACCAACACTACCACCATTACCAACACTACAACTACCAACATTACAACTAACATTAAAACAACTACCAACATTACCAACACTACAACTGTCAACATTACTACCAACAATACCACAACTACCAACATTCCAACCATTACTACAACTACCAACACTTCCAGCTACCACTATTACCCAAACAACAACCAACATTACGTCTACCACTATTTTCAATGCTATCAACATTCCTCAACCACAACTACCAACATTACCACCACACCTGCCACACCTTTCTCACCTCTACAAACATTACTGCCAACACCTGCTCTCACACACACACACACACACACACACACACACACACACTCCAATATTACAACCTCCACCATTACTACCACCACTACCACAACTACCACCACCACCACCACAACTACCACCACCACCACCACAACTACCACCACCACCACAACTACCACCACCACCACCACAACTACCACCACCACCACCACCACAACTACCACCACCACCACCACCACAACTACCACCACCACCACCACCACCACCACCACAACAACAATACCACCACCACCACCACAACTACCACCACCACCACCACAACCACCACCACCACCACAACTACCACCACCACCATCACAACTACCACCACCACCACCACCACAACTACCACCACCACCACCACCACAACTACCACCACCACCACCACCACCACCACAACTACCACCACCACCACCACAACTACCACCACCACCACCACAACTACCACCACCACCATCACAACTACCACCACCACCACCACAACTACCACCACCACCACCACAACTACCACCACCACCATCACAACTACCACCACCACCACCACAACTACCACCACCACCATCACAACTACCACCACTACCACCACCACAACTACCACCACCACCACCACCACAACTACCACCACCACCACCACCACCACCACAACTACCACCACCACCACCACAACTACCACCACCACCACCACAACTACCACCACCACCACCACAACTACCACCACCACCACCACAACTACCACCACCACCACCGCTCTGTGTTAGACTAATTACGGAGGAGAGAAAAAGTGAGAGGGAAGAAAAATGGAGGGAATGGAGGAAGGAGGGAGGGAGGAAAGTGGAAGAAAGTTGGGAGGAGGGAGGTAAGAAAGTGTGGAGAGAGAGAGAGAGAGAGAGAGAGAGAGAGAGAGAGAGAGAGAGAGAGAGAGAGAGAAACCAAGTATGAAGTAAACAGAAAGATAGCTATGGAGAGAGAGAGAGAGAGAGAGAGAGAGAGAGAGAGAGAGAGAGAGAGGTAAGCCTGGATGTGAGTATTTACTCAGCCGGTGAGTCAACCTTAGTGTTTACTGCTGGTCCTGTGGTCTCTCTCTCTCTCTCTTTCTCTCTCTCCTGTGATTTAACTTCCCTTATCGTTAGCTTTCTCTCTCTCTCTCTCTCTCTCTCTCTCCTGTGATATAACCTCCCTTATCGTTAGCTTTCTCTATTTCCATTCTCTCTCTCTCTCTCTCTCTCTCTCTCTCACACACACACAGGATATGACGAAATGAGAAAGGGGAGGGGAGGGGAGAAGAGAACGGGGAGGGGAGGAGGGAGGAGAGTTAAGGGAAGGGAAGGAAGAGAAGTCAGGGGGAAAGGAGGGGAGAAGAGGGTAGAGGAGGAGGAGAGTAGGAGAGGGAGGAGATGGGGAGGAGAGGAAGAGGGGGAGGGAAGTAGGGGAAGAGAGAAGAAAGGGAGGGGAAGGGAGGATGAGGATGGGGAAGGGAGGAGGTATAGGAGAGAGAAAACAAAGGGAGAAAGGGAGGGGAAGGGGAGGGGAGGGGAGAGGAAGGGAGGAACTGAGTGATGACAAGTGATTGAGGGGTGAAGGGTGAGAGAGAGAGAGAGAGAGAGAGAGAGAGAGAGAGAGAGAGAGAGAGAGAGAGAGTTTGAATGTTATGACGGCTTGTTAGTATATAGTTTGACCTGGGCATAGTGAAGGAAGGAAGGAAGGAAGGAAGGAAGGAAGATAGAGAGGGAGGGAGGGAGGAAGGAAGGAAGACAGGAAGATAGGGAGGGAGGGAGGGAGGGAAGGAAGGAGGGTGGGAAGGGAGGAAGATAGGAAGATAGGGAGGGAGGGAGGGAATGAAGGAAGGAAGATAGGAAGACAGGGAAGGAGGAAGGAGGGAAGGAAGGAAGATAGGGAGGGAGGGAGGAAGGAAAGAAGGATGGGAGGGAGGGAGGAAGGAAAGAAGGATGGCAGGAAGGAAGGAAGGAGGGAAGGAAGATAGGAAGGGAAGGAGGAAGATAGGAAGGGAAGGAGGAAGGACAGAAGGAAGGAAGATAGGGAAGGAGGGAGGAAGGAAGGAAGGAAGGAAGACAGGAAGATAGGGAGGAAGGAAAGAAGGATGGCAGGAAGGAAGGAAGAAGAAGGAAAGAAGGAAGGGAGGAAGGAGGGAAGGAAGTAAAGAAGGGAAGGAAGTAAAGAAGGGAAGGATGGAAGGAGGGAAGGAAGTAAAGAAGGGAAGGATGGAAGGAGGGAAGGAAGTAAAGAAGGGAAGGATGGAAGGAGGGAAGGAAGTAAAGAAGGGAAGGAAGTAAAGAAGGGAAGGATGGAAGGAGGGAAGGAAGTAAAGAAGGGAAGGATGGAAGGAGGGAAGGAAGTAAAGAAGGGAAGGAAGTAAAGAAGGGAAGGATGGAAGGAAGTAAAGAAGGGAAGGATGGAAGGAAGGAAAGAAGGAAGGACGGGAGGAAGGATGGAAGGAAGATAGGGAGGGAGGGAGGAAGGAAAGAAGGATGGCAGGAAGGATGGAAGGAATGGAGGAAGGGAGGAAGGGAGGAAGGAAGGAAGGAAGGGAGAGAAGGAGGAAGGAGAGGCTGTATTTAACCCTATCCTGCCTCACTGCCTCTCCCTGCCTTATCCTCTGCCTCACTACCTTACTCTCTCCCTGCCTCACCCTTCCTTGCTGTTCTCCCTACCTTACTGTCTCTCTCCCTGCCTCACCCTACCTTACTGCCTCTCTCCCTGCCTCACCCTACCTTACTGTCTCTCTCCCTGCCTCACCCTTACTGTCCTCCCTATCTTACTGCCTCTCTCCCTGCCTGACTCTCTCTCCCTGCCTCTCCCTACCTTACTGTCTCTCTCCCTACATCACCCTACCTTACTGTCTCTCTCCCTACCTTACTGTTTCTCTCCCTGACTCACTGTCTCTCTCCCTGCCTCTCCCTACCTTACTGCCTCTCTCCCTGCCTCACTGTCTCTCTCCCTGCTTCACCCTACCTTACTGTCTCTCTCCCTACATCACCCTACCTTACTGTCTTTCTCCCTGCTTCACCCTACCTTACTGTCTCTCTCCCTGCTTCACCCTACCTTACTGTCTCTCTCCCTGCCTCACCCTACCTTACTCTCTCTCTCCCTGCCTCACCCTACCTTACTCTCTCTCTCCCTGCCTCACCCTACCTCTCTCTTCCTCTCCCTGTCTCTCCTTGCCTTTCCGCCAGCCTCATTCTTCCCCATCTTGCCTTGCTGCCATTCTCTCTCTCTCTCTCTCTTCTCTCTCAGGCAGGTCGTATTTCCAACAAAAATCTACGGTTGAGCCAAGCCACTTTTCACTGACAGAGAGAGAGAGAGAGAGAGAGAGAGAGAGAGAGAGAGAGAGAGAGACCCCAAAACAGCAAACAAACACATCAACAAAAACAAACAACAAACAAGGACATCAATAAACAGAACAGCCCGGGATTTAGTGGGGTAATTTATTGGCGTGTGTGTGTGTGTGTGTGTGTGTGTGTGTGTGTGTGTGTGTGTGTGTGAGAGAGAGTCATGAAGAGGGGAGGAAAATAAAGAGAGGAGAGTGATGAGAGTGAGAAGTGGAGGGAATAGAGAGAGAGAGAGAGAGAGAGAGAGAGAGAGAGAGAGAGAGAGAGAGAGAGAGAGAGAGAGGCACATAGACGGATGGAGAGAAAAGACGAAGAAGAAGAGGAGGAGGAGGAGGAGGAGGAGGAGGAGGAGGAGGAACGCAAACTTGGTGAATACAGTAAGATGGAGGAGAGGGGAGGGAAGGAGAGGGGAGGGGAGGAGGGAGGGGATAGGATAAGGAGAAAAGAAGAAGGAGGAGGAGGAGGAGGAGGAGGAGGAGGAGGAGGAGGAGGAGAGAGGGGAGAAGATAGACAGAGGTGGAGGAGAAGAAGGGAGGGAGGGAGATGGGGAGGAGAGGAAGGAGAGAGAAGGAAGGGGAAAGGTAGGGGAGAAAGGAAGGGAGGGAGGGGAGAGAGGGAGGGGAGAGAGGGAGGGGTGAGGGGAGGGGAGAGGGGGGGCGCTACCCCTCTGTTTACTCCCCGTGCAAACATTGTGAGGAGGGGAGGGAGAGAGAGAGAGAGAGAGAGAGAGAGAGAGAGAGAGAGAGAGAGAGAGATGGGCCGGAAGGCGGGGAGAGACTGATGGGAAAGGAGGAGGGAGGGAGGAAGACAATAAAAGGAGGGAGGGATGGAGGAAGGGAGGGAAGGAGGAAGGGGGAAAGGAAGGGAGAGGGAGGAAAGAAGGAAGGGAGAATCTTTGGGCAGTGAAGGAGGTAGGTAGGTAAGAAGGTAGGTATGTAGGTAGGAAGGTAGGTAGGTACGCAGGTTGGTAGATGGGCAGATAGACAGGTAGGCAGGTAAGCAGGTAGGTAGGTAGGTAGGTAGGTAGGTAGGTAGGTAGGTAGGCAGGCAGGCAGGTAGGTAGGCAGGTAATTAAGTAAAGAAGGGCGGAAGAGGGGTTGGCAGGGGGAAGGGAGGTATCCAGGGAGAAAAAAAGAAAAAATAAGGGAGAAGGGAGGGACTGAGGGAGGGAGGGAGGGAAGAAAGGGAGCGGGAAGGTAAGAGGGATAGAGAGAGGATGGAAGAGAGAGGGAAGAGGGAGAGATAGGGGCAGGGAGAGGAGGGAGGGAGGTTGACAGGCCGGCCGGCAGGGAGGAAGATGGGTGAGAAAGGGAGGGAGATAGAGAGAGGCAGGGAGGAAGGAAGGGAGGGAGGGGCAGATGGAGGGAGAAAGGGAGGAGGGAGACATGAGATTAAAAAAGGGAGGGAGTAAGGGAGGAAGGGGGAGGGAGGGAACGGGGACACAGGGAGAGTAAAGGGCCTTGGAGAGAGAGAGAGAGAGAGAGAGAGAGAGAGAGGTGCGGCCGGGAGGGAGGGAGGGAGGGAGGGAGGGGAGGGGAGGGAGGTTTTTTACAGAATTTGTTCCGGCCACACACACACACACACACACACACACACACACACACACACACACACACACACACACACACACACGCACGGATGCACACACAGCCTGCCTCTCCTCTCTCTCTCTCTCTCCTCAGGCGCGCACACACACACGCACGTAAAAACAAACAAACCATTCTCTTTCTCTCAGTCTTTGTCTCTTGCTCTCGCTCTCTCTCCCTCACACAGACACAGACACACAGACACACACACACACACAGAACGTATGCACGCGCACGCATATATACACATACATACATGCATGCATAAATACACATACATAGGGGAGAGAGAGAGAGAGAGAGAGAGAGAGAGAGAGAGAGAGAGAGAGAGAGAGAGAGAGAGAGAATGCATACACATACGCACATGCACACACAGATGTTTACACACGCACACAAGTTAATGACATTTTCTAGTTATGCGTGTGTGTGTGTGTGTGTGTGTGTGTGTGCGTTTTTCTCCCTTTCTCCCCTCCCCTTGCCCTTCACCTCCTTCCCTTTTCCTTATTCTCTCTCTCTCTCTCTCCCTCTAACTCCCCTCCCCTCCCACCAATCATACTCTCGTCAAATTATCAGACTACCTCCCCTCCCCTCCCCTCCCCATTTTCTCCCCCGTTTGCACATCATCCTCCCGCTTCACTTTATCACCCCATCTCCTTCTTCTCCCCTCCCATCCCTTCCTCCCTTCTCTCCCCTATTCTCCCTTTTTCCTCCCCTTCCTCTCTTCTCACATCTCCCCTACTGTCATCACCCTCCCCTCCCCTTCTCACCGTTTCATTAATCAACCTCCCCTCCCCTCCCCTCTCCCTCCCCTCCCCTCCCCTCATTCTAGCTCCTCACTTCAATCATCTCAACTCCTCCCTCACTCCCTCCCCTCCCCTCTACTCCATCACTCCCCTCTCCTCCCTTCCCCACTCTTTCTCCACTGTCTCTCCCTCCCCCACTCCATCCTCCCCTCCCCTCCCCTTATTATCTATTTTTATTTTCTCTCCCCATCTCTCTTCCTCCTCCCTCCCCTCCCCTCCCCCTTCTCCACCCCTCCTCTTCTATATTTGAACGCTCCTCTCCCCTCCTCTCCCTCTACCTCCCCAATCATTTCATCATCTTTCCCCTCCCCTCTTTACTCCCCAACTCCCCTCTCCTTCACTCTCACTCTTTCCTCCCTTCTTCTCCTCTCCTCTCTTTCCTCCCTCCTCCCCTCTTCTCTCCTTCCCTCCTCCCTCTTCCCCTCCCCTCCCCTCCCCCTCCCACTTTTACCTCTATCCCCCTCCCTCCTCCCCCTTCCTCCCTTCCTTTTTATCTTTTATATCTCCTCCCCTCCCCTCCCTCCCTCCCTTATCAGTTCTTATCTAAGGGTAGCCATCTTTAAAACCCACGCCCCTTCTCTCTCTCTCTTTCTCTCTCCCTCTCTCTCTCGTCCCACTTTAATCCATTTTCTTTTTTCTTTCACATATTTCTGTATAAACTTCTATGCCTTTCCCCTCCTCTCTCTCTCTCTCTCTCTCTCTTTTTATTCGTCTTTTCACACCATTTTTCTTTTAAATGTCTCTCTCTCTCTCTCTCTCTCTCTCTCTCATTCACTCGGTCACGCACACACCTGCTCTTCCTAGTTCCATTTTTCTTGCTCACTTTCTTCTCTCTAAAATTCTCTCTCTCTCTCTCTAGCTTACAAACTAGTCTCTCTCTTAATTCTACCTGCCTCCTCTATCTTACATTTCATACTCTCACTATCTTTCACTGTCTCACTTTCTTACACTCTCCCCTTCTCTCTCACTTCATCATTTATTCCTTTACACCAAGTACCTTTCTTCTCTCTCTCTCTCTCTCTCTCTCACACACACACACACACAAAAACGCACACCTCACTATCTCTATCTCTAACTATCTCTCATAATCTGACATTCTCTCTCTCTCTCCCCCTTTGTTCACTTGTGTAAATATTAGGCTTCTATCACTCATCTCAGACCCCTTTCTTTCATTCTCTCTCTCTCTCTCTCTCTCTCTCCTACTATGTAAATATTGGCTTTCTATCTCATCCTAAATCGCTTCCTTCCTTCCTTCATTTTCTTCTTCCTTCCTTCCTTCATTCTCTCTCTCTCTCTCTCTTCATTATATTGTTCCTGCATCAGCTCCTCCCTCCCCCTTCCCTCCTTCACACACTCCCTAATCCCTTCCTCCCTCCCTCCTTTCCTCCCTCTTATCAAAACTTTCCTCACACTCTTTCTCCCTCCCTCCTTCACCATTTCTTCCTTTCCTTCTTTCCCTCCCTCCCTCCCTCCGTTCACACTTTTTCTCTCCCTCCTTCCACTTTCCTCCCTCTCTCCAACTTCTCCCCTCACACTTTTTCTCTCCCTCCTTCCACTTTCTTCCCTCCAACTTCTCCCTTCACTCTTTTTCTCTCCACTTCTCTTTTTTTCTCTCATCCTCTTTCCTCCCTCCCTCCACCTAACTTCTCCCTCCCTCCACCTAACTTCTCCCTTCCACTCTTTCTTTCTCACCCTTACTGACTTCTTTTCCTCCCTTCCTCTGTTCTCCCTCCTACGTTCACTCCCTTCCTTATATCTTTCTTCCTTCCTCCCTTCCTTTCTTCTCTCACTTCCTCCCTTACAATCTTTCTTCCTTCCTCACTTCCACCCTTTCAATCTTTCTTCCTTCTTCCCTTCAATCTTGTTTCCTTCCTCCCTTCCTTGCTCCTCTCACTTCCTCCCTTTCCTTCCTTCCCTTCTTCATACACTTCCATACTTATTCCTTCTCCCTTCCTCCTTCCTTCACCCTGTCTCTCCTTCACCGCTCTTCCATTCCTAACTCTCTCTCTCTCTATCTCTTTATAGTACACACACACACACACTATACACTTCCCCTCCCCTTCCCACCCTTCCTCTCCCTCCTCCTCCCTTTCTTTTCCTCCCTCCTCCCTCTCTAATCCTCCCTATTTCCCTCCTCTTTTCCTCTCCTTCTTACTTTCCTACCTCCTTCCTCTCACTCTCGTCTTCCATTCTTCTCTCCTCCCTCCTCCTTCCCTCCCTTTCATTCCATACTATCCTCCCCCTCCCCTCCCCTCCCTTCTTCTTCCTCCTCCCCTTCCTTTCATTCCAACCACTCCTCCCTCCCCCTCCCTCTCCCCTCCCCACCCTTCTACTTCCTCCTCCCTTCCTTTCACTCCTCCCTCCCCCTCCCTGCTTCTTCTTCCTCCCCCCTTCCTTTCATTCCATGCACTCCTCCCTCCCTCCCTCCCCTCCCTGCTTCTTCTTCCTCCCCTTCCTTTCATTCCATACACTCCTCCCTCCCCTCCCTTCTTCTTCCTCCTCCTGCCTTTCATTCCATACACTCCTCCCTCCCCTCCCTTCTTCTTCCTCCTCCCTTCCTTTCATTCCATACACTCCTCCCTCCCCCTCCCCTCCCCTCCCTCCAGCTCTCTTTGAACCGTGAAGCTTTGGACTTTTCACCATCAACCTCCCTCCTCCCCTCCCTCCCTCCCCTCCCTCCCTCTGTCTCTCACTTTGGCCCTTTCATGCTCGTAACTTTTCCCCTCCCTCCCTTTCCCCTCCCTCCCCCCTTCCCTTTCCCCTTCCTCCCTCTCCCCTCCCTCCCCTCTTCCCATTCCCCTCCCCTTCTCCCCCACCCTCTTTCCTTCCCTTTTCCCCCTCCCTCCCCCTATTTCTTCTTCCACTCCCTCCTTCTCTCTCTCTTCCCACCTCCTTTCCCCTCCCCTCCACCTCTCCCCTCACTACCTCCCTTCCCTATTACTCCCTCTCATTTTTCCCTCCCTCCTCTTTCCCTACCCTTTCCTCCTACCCCATTTTTCCCTCCCTCCCTCCCTCTCTCTCTCTCTCTCTCTCTCTCTCTTTCACACCTCTCACCTTAATCATTCGTGTTTAATTTTATTTTATTTTAAATCTCTCTCTCTCTCTCTCTTTAAAACACATATATATACACACATGAAAGGTGAAAAATAAGTCTTTAATATCATCATTCTCTCTCTCCCTCTCTCTTTCTCTCTCTCTCCCTCTCTCTCTCCTTTCCCACCTAAGGATTAAAGACAGGAGTCAAAAGTGAGCAAAAAAATTAACAGAAAAAGAAAATCCATCTCAGTACATACAGCCACTCACAGAAGTTACCCGAAGACGCAGGAATAACAGTGAGGTGCAAAAAATATTCTCTCCAGTCTATTATGTACGTGTAATTCTGTGTGAGTTTGTGTGTATGTAGATAAATAGATAGATAGATAGATGGGTGAAGGGTTAGATAGATACATAGAGGCCAGTGAGATAGGGTATAGAGATAGACTGATGGATAGATAGATAGATGGACAGATAGATAGACAGGGTAAATAATAATGAGTCTTTCTCTCCGTCCGTCTATCTATCTATGTGAAATATATAAATTCCCTTCCCTTCATTCCCCACGCCTCTCTCTCTCCCTCCCTCTCTCTCTCTCTCTCTCTCTCTCTCTCTCTCTCTCTCAGGCAGCTCTTTAGTCAAGGCCAACCAGGGCCAGAGAGGGGAGGGGAGGGGAGGGGAGGGGGATGAGAAGAGAGAGGGAAGGGAAGGGGAGGGGAGGGGAGGGGTGGGGAGAGGAGGGGAGGGGTGGATGGAAGGGGAAAGGATGAGAGAGAGAGAGAGAGAGAGAGATAGGGTGGAGGAAAGAAAAGTGGAAAGAGTAGAGAAGGTAAAGGAGAGAAGAGGGAGGGAGGAAAGGAAGAAGGGAAGGAGGAGAGGGAAGGAGGAAGGAAGCGAGGGAGGGAAGGAGGAGAGGTGAGGGAGAAGGAAGGGAGGAGAGGTGAGGGAGGGAGGGAGGGGAGATGAATGATAGATTGTAGGGGAGTAAGTGGGTGAATTAACAAAGGGAGGGGAGGGGAGGGGAAGGAAGGCAATGTGTGTGTGTGTGTGTGTGTGTGTGTGTGTGTGTGTGTGTGTGTGTGTGTGTGAGAGAGAGAGAGAGAGAGAGAGAGAGAGAGAGAGAGAGAGAGAGAGAGAGAGAATGAATTATGGAGAGGGGATATTCAGGAGACTAGGAGAGATGGATGGATGATTGGATGGCTGGATAGATAGCAATAGATAGATAGACAGACAGATGCAGAGATAGATAGATACCGGTATAAACAGATAGATTGATACAGATGGATAGATAGATAGACAGATAGATATAGATAGATAAATGGACGAAGCTAAAAATAAATGAACAAATACAAATATTAACTGATAAGAAAATAGACAGATAGATAGAAAGAGAGAGAGAGAGAGAGAGAATGGATGGATGAAGGACTGAGTAAATGAAACGAAGGAAGGAGGGAAAGGAAGGAAGGAAGGAAGGAAGGAAGGAAGGAAGGAGGGAAAGGAAGGAAGGAAGGAAGGAGGGAAAGGAAGGAAGGAGGGAAAGGAAGGAAGGAAGGAAGGAGGGAAAGGAAGGAAGGAAGGAGGGAAAGGAAGGAAGGAAGGAAGGAGGGAAAGGAAGGAAGGAAGGAAGGAGGGAAAGGAAGGAAGGAAGGAGGGAAAGGAAGGAAGGAAGGAGGGAAAGGAAGGAAGGAAGGAAGGAGGGAAAGGAAGGAAGGAAGGAGGGAAAGGAAGGAAGGAAGGAGGGAAAGGAAGGAAGGAAGGAAGGAGGGAAAGGAAGGAAGGAAGGAAGGAAGGAGGGAAAGGAAGGAAGGAAGGAGGGAAAGGAAGGAAGGAAGGAAGGAGGGAAAGGAAGGAAGGAAGGAAGGAGGGAAAGGAAGGAAGGAAGGAGGGAAAGGAAGGAAGGAAGGAGGGAAAGGAAGGAAGGAAGGAGGGAAAGGAAGGAAGGAAGGATGGAAAGAGGGAAAGGAAGGAAGGAAGGAGGGAAAGGAAGGAAGGAAGGAGGGAAAGGAAGGAAGGAAGGAGGGAAAGGAAGGAAGGAAGGAAGGAAGGAAAGGAAGGAAGGAAGGAAGGAGAGCAGCCAAGGATCAGAGGAAGACAAATGACAAGAGGTTCATCTCTCTCTCTCTCCTTCCACTTCGCCTCTCCTCCTCCTTCATCTGTCCCTCCCTCTCTCTCTCTCTCTCTCGTTCTCTCTCTCCTTCCACTTCGCCTCTCTTCCTCCTCCATCTTTCCTTCCCTCTCTCTCTCTCTCCCTCTCTGTTTACCACCAAAGACCAAGAACGAGACTCAACCACTGTTATTACCATCATCACTACCACCCCTACCACAACTACCATCACCACTACCACCACCACTACCACAACTACCATCACTACCAAAACCACCACCACCACTACCAAAACCACTACCACAACTACCACACCACTACCACAACTACCACCACCACTACCACAACTACCACCACCACTACCACAACTACTACCACCACTACCACACCTGAGCCCTCTAATGCTCTCCCTTAAGCTCATAGGTAGGAATGACCCTCTCCCTCTCTCTCTCTCTCTCCAACACCTTCAAGGCTTCGATCCTACCATTAAGAAATCACCTAATCTTCTCTCTCTCTCTCTCCACTCCCTTTTCTCCATTTTCCTTTCCTCTCCCTTCTCCTTCTCTCTCTATATCCCTCCCCCTCCTTAATCCTCCTTCCCTCTCTTCCTTCTCCCTCCCTCCCTCCCTCTCCCTCTCTTCCTTCTCCCTCCCTCCATCTCCCTCTTTTTATCCTCCCTCCTTCCCTCTCCCCCTCTTCATCCTTCCTCTCTCTCCCTATTCTTCCTCCCTCCATTCCTCTCCCTCTCTTCCTCTTCCCTCTCCTTCTCTTCCTCTTCCCTCCTTCCTCTCTTCTTCTTCCCTCCTTCCTCTCCCTCTCTTCCTCTGCCCTCCTTCCCTCTCCCTCTCTTCCTCCTCCCTCCTTCCTCTCTTCTTCTTCCCTCCTTCCTCTCCCTCCTTCCCTCTCCCTCTCTTCCTCTTCCCTCTCCCTCTCTTCCTCCTCCCTCCTTCCCTCTCTCTCTCTTCTACCTCCCTCCCTCTCTCTCCCTCTCTTCCTCCTCCCTCCCTCCCTCTCAAACTTCTACCTGCCAACCCATGTGCACGCCCAAGGTACACATAGGTGCACACGCTGTTATGTCACTTACACACACACACACACACACACACACTACAAGCCAACTCCCAGCATGGTATGTGCCTGTCTGTCTGTTTTCTGTGTGTGTGTGTGTGTGTGTGTGTGTGTACGTGCTTGTTTATCCCTAATACAATCAAAAGCTCACACGAATGCGCCCACACACACACACACACACACACACACACACACACACATACACTAGACGCACACACAGAGCCAAACAAAACAACACACGTCCACACGGCAACCTACACACACACACACGTACACATGTGCACACGGAGGCAGTGACGCACACAGCAATACATATTGATCCCACGTACACCCTGAGCCATCACCGCCACTCTGATCCGGGGAGGGGAGGGGAGGGGAGGGGAGGGGAGGGGAGGGAAGGGAAGGGAAGGGAAGGGAAGGGGAGGGGAGGAGAGGGGAGGGGTTGATGGATAGAGGGTGACGGTGAAGGGAGGGGAGGGGAGGGAATGGGGGGAATGGGAGGACGGGGAGGGGAGAGGAGGGGAGGGGAGGGGAGGGGTTGATGGATAGAGGGTGACGGTGAAGGGAGGGGAGGGGAGGGATGAGGTCGGAAGGGGAGGACGGGGAGGGGAGGGGAGGGGAGGGGAGGGGAGGGAAGGGAAGGGAAGGGGATGGAAGGAGAGGGGAGGGGTTGATGGATAGAGGGTGACGGTGAAGGGAGGGGAGGGGAGGGAATGGGAG
Source organism: Coenobita brevimanus (assembly GCF_032717465.1). Classification (NCBI taxonomy): domain Eukaryota; kingdom Metazoa; phylum Arthropoda; class Malacostraca; order Decapoda; family Coenobitidae; genus Coenobita; species Coenobita brevimanus. The sequence continues at coordinate 40,397,679 of NC_136986.1, forward strand.
GACGGGGAGGGGAGAGGAGGGGAGGGGAGGGGAGGGGTTGATGGATAGAGGGTGACGGTGAAGGGAGGGGAGGGGAGGGATGAGGGGGGAGTGGGAGGACGGGGAGGGGAGGGGAGGGGAGGGAAGGGGAGGGGTTGATGGATAGAGGGCGACGGTGAAGGGAGGGGAGGGGAGGGATGAGGGGGGAGTGGGAGGACCGGAAGGGGAGGGGAGGGGAGGGATGAGGGGGGAGTGGGAGGACGGGGAGGGGAGGGGAGGGATGAGGGGGGAGTGGGAGGACCGGAAGGGGAGGGGAGGATGGATAGAGGGTGATGGTGAAGGGAGGGAAGGGGAGAGGGAGGAATGGAAGGGGAGAGAGGTAGGGATGGGAGGAGAGACGTGGGGAAGGGAGTGGAGGGGAGAAGAGGTAGGAAGGGGAGTGGAGGGGAGAAGAGGTAGGAAGGGGAGTGGAGGGGAGAAGAGAGGTGGGGAGGGGAGAGGACGGGTAGGGGAAGGGGAGAGGAGGGGAGTGAAAAGGAGGAGGATAGAAGGGAAGGAAAGCAAAAGGGAGGGGGATAGGGGAGAAAGATGACAGATGGAGGGGTGGGGAGGAGAAGGGAGGGGGAGAGAGGACAGACAGGCGAGGAGAGTGAAAGTGAGGAAGGGGAGAATGATGGGGAAGAGATGGAATATGAAGGGAGGGGAGGAGAGGGGAAGAGTGGGGGAGAGGAGGGGAGGGGAAGAGTGGGGAGGTGGAGGGGAGAAGAAGAGTTGGGGAGGGATGGGGAAGAGTGGGGAAGGGGAGGGGAGGGATGGGGAAGAGTGGGGGAGGGGAGAGATGGGGAAGAGTGGGGGAGGGGAGAGATGGGGAAGAGTGGGGGAGGGGAGGGTGAGAGAGACAGGGAGAGAATAGGGGAGGGAGAGGGAAGCAATATAGAGAACTTATTTCTAGGTGAGAGAGAGAGAGAGAGAGAGAGAGAACCACATAATACCACAGTAATCACCTCGACCCTAAAACCCACCTGCGATAGAGTAATTATAATAATAATAATAATAATAATAATAAAAGTAGTAGTAGTAGTAGTAGTAGTAGTAGTAGCGGCAGAAGTAGTATTTGATAATTAGAAAGCGCTCTGATTATATTGAGTAATCTGCTAATGGACAGACAGACAGACCAACGCGGGGAAAAACATAACCTCCTTAGCACAGCAACTAGTAATAATAAAACTCTACGGACCTAGCCAGCCACATTTCACATTCTCTAACGGGTCGCAGAGGGGCCGAGGGGTCAAATCTCTCTCTCTCTCTCTCTCTCTCTCTCTCTCTCTCTCTCTCTCTCATACCGAGAAATATTAGAAGCAATCAATGACGGTGCAATCGCGACGCATATAAAAATAATGAGTTTTAGAGAGAGAGAGAGAGAGAGAGAGAGGTAATAGACGAAGAATGAGAGGGGGAAGAGAGAAGAGGGGAGGAAAGATGGGGGGAGGGGAGGAGGAGGGGGGTTTAGTCAGGAGAGGAAAACAATAAAATGAAATGAAGACGAATGATGCGAGGAGGAGGAGGAGGAAAGAAGCGAGGAGGAAGAAAGAGGGAGGAAAGAGAGAGGATGGAGGAAAAAGAAGGTACAAATAGGGAGGATCAGGATAGCAGGGAGGAAGAGAGCAGGGAGGAAAGGAGGAGGGAGGAAGAAGTGAGGAGGAAGGAAAGAAGGAAGACTCATAAAGAAAGGGAGGGAGGGAGGAACAGGAAGGGAAGAGAGGAGGGAGAGAAAAAAGCGAGGAAGAAATAGCCGAGGGTGGAGAGACAGGAGGTAAAGGGAGTGAGGAGGAAGAATGGAGGAGGAGGAGAGAAGAAGGGAGGAGTAAAGGAGATAAAATGGAAGGAGAAAAGAGTAAGAAGAGGAAAGAGGGAGGAGGAAAGGACGAGTAAGGGAGAAGAGATAAGGAAGTAAGGAGGAGGAAAAGAAGAGAAGGAGAGAAAGGGAGGGAGGGAAGGAAGAGAGGAGGAAGAGGAAGGAGGAAGGAAGGAAGGAGAGAAGAAAGACAGAGGAAAAGAGAATGAAAGGAGGGAGAGAAGGACGGAAGGAAGGAAGGAAGGAAAGTATGAAGGATGGAAGGAAAGAAGGATGGAAGGAAAGAAGAAAGGAAGGAAAGAAGGAAGGAAACAAGGAAAAAAGAAAGAGAGGAAGGGAGCGAAGAAGGAGGGAAGGAGGGAGGGAGGGATGGAGGGAGGAGGAAGGGAGAGAACTATGAATACTAATTGTGTGTGTGTGTGTGTGTGTGTGTGTGTGTGTGTGTGAGAGAGAGAGAGAGAGAGAGAGAGAGAGAGAGAGAGAGAGGGAGACAACAGGAAGGAAGGAAGGATCGAAGGAGGGATGGAAGGAAGGAGGGAGGAAAAAGGAGGAATAGGAGCAAAAAAAATCCCTCCCTTCCTTCCTCCCTCCCCCTCCCCTCCCCTCCCCCTTTCATATAATTACCACTCAACCGTGTCACTCCCCCTTCCCTCGCCTCCCCCTCCCTCCTTCCTCTTTCTCCTCCCCTTCTCCTTTCCTTCATTTCCTCATTCCTTTATACTATTTCTCTCTCTCTCTCTCTCTCTCTCTCTGACCCATGAAGACCAAAAACAACAATAATAATAATAATAAAAATAATAGTTGAGGTGGAGGGGGGAAGAGGGAGGGGGAGGCCGAGGATGAGATGGAGGGATGGGGGTGGAGAGGTATATGAGAGAGGGGGGTGTGAGTTGGGAGCAGGGCAGTGAAATGGCGGGGGACAAGGCGACTTGGAGGCGATTTGTTTGTGGCCACCCCAAACGGGATTGAGGCGTCTGGCAATAGATAGATAGAAAATAGTTGTAGTAGTAGTAGTAGTGGTGGAAGTAGTAGTAGCAGTAGTAGTAGTAGTAGCTATCTGTGTCGTAGCCCCAGGTCTATCTCCAACGTGCACCCAGTGGACTGCAGGCTGAAGTTCCCCTCCTCCTGCAGTCCACCATCGTCCTTTTGGGGGAGAGGGAGGGAGTTGAGGGACGTGTGTATAACCAGGCAGTGTATTCCCTCCAGTTATACATCAGTGCCCCCACGTGAAGGCGTCCCCGTGTGTGTGTGTGTGTGTGTGTGTGTGTGTGTGTGTGTGTGTGTGTGTGTGTGCGCCTCTCTCCTAATCCAAACTGCCTCGAAGGGACCGATAGTTAAGTTGATGTTTGCTCTCTCTCTCTCTCTCTCTCTCTCTCTCTCTCTCTCTCTCTCTCTCTCTCTCTCTCTCACCCTTTTTCTACCTCTCCTGCCTTCCTCCAAGTCGCTCTCTCTCCCTCTCAATCTCCCTGATTTCCTCCATCAATCTACTCTCTCTCTCTCTCTAACCAATTTTCTTCCAACCTCTCTCCCCCGTCTTCCTCCTACTTTCTCTCCCTTCCTCTCTGTCTGTCTCTCTCTCTCACTTTATCACATTCTTCCTCCCTCTCTCCTGCCACTCTCCCACCCTCACAAGCTCCCTTGAGACTCCCTTTCCCTCCCTCTCCCTCTCCCTCCCTCTCACCTTTGACAAGATTTCCTACTCTCCCTCCCCCTCCCTCTCCCTCCCTTCCTCCTCACCATTGTTTGTCTCCCTCCCTCCCCTCCCTCCCTCCCTCCCTCTCTATACAAGCCTCTCTGTCCACATAACTCCCTCCCTCCCTCCCTCTTCCTTCTCTCTCTCTTTCTCCTTCACTCCCTCTTTCATTCTCCTCCCTTCCCTCCCTCCCTCCCTTCCTTCCTTCCCTCCTTCCTGTCTCATCTTTCCTTCAATTTCTTTCCCTTCCTGCCTTCCTTCCTCCTTCCTCCTCTTCCCATGTTAAAGGATTAAAATGGAGGAGGAGGAGGAGGAGGAGGAGGAGAGTGAGAGAGAAGGGGGGGATCAGAGTGGGAAAGAAAGATGCAGGGATTATGGAGAGAGAGAGAGAGAGAGAGAGAGAGAGAGAGAGAGAGAGAGAGAGAGAGAGAGAGACCACACACAACCGATCGTCGCTAACTAGGTGGTCTGCATTTCCACCAAAGAGAGAGAGAGAGAGAGAGAGAGAGAGAGAGAGAGAGAGAGAGAGAGGAGAGAGAGAGAGGGGAGAGAGAATGTGAGGATATTTGTTGTGTGTGTGTGTGTGTGTGTGTGTGTGTGTGTGTGAGAGAGAGAGAGAGAGAGAGTGTGTGTGAGGATATTTGTTGTGTGTGTGTGAGAGAGA
>NC_136986.1:40406869-40416869 GCF_032717465.1 Coenobita brevimanus
CACACACAGATACACACACACATACACAGAAAGAGAAGCACAGACACACACATACACAAAGATAAGCACACACACACACACACACAGGACGAGAAGCAAGGACACACACATACACAGATAACCACACACACAAACACATACATACACACACTGGCACACACACACACAGGAAGAGATGCACACACACACATACACACACACACACCTGTTGCTACCTGCGCGTCTCCGACCAGGTGTGTCGCGAACTCACCTGAGACAAAGAGAAAGAAATATTAGAACAAACGTCAAGTAGACAGATAGATAGACAGATAGATAGACTCGTAGATAGATGAATAGATAGATAGATTGGTAGGTAGATAGATAGATAGATAGAATTGTATAGATGGATGGATAGATAGATAGAAGGATGGATAGACTAGATGGATGGATGGTCAGATAGATGGATAGACAGATATATATACTTGATAGATGGATGGATAGATTGATAGATATACTCAGATAGATAGATATACGCGCAGATAGATGGATGGATAGATAGATATACTCGATAGATGGATGGAATGATAGATAAAATTAGGTAAACACTCACTCCCAGACAACGTAAAACACACACACACACGAGAGAGAGAGAGAGAGAGAGAGAGAGAGAGAGAGAGAGAGAGAGAGAGAAGGGGGAGGGATAGGAGAGGGGTGTGGAGAGGAGAGAGGAGGTGAGGGGTGGGGAGACGAGGGAAAGGATGGGGAGGGGAGGGGTGGGGAGAGGAGATAGGAGGTGAAGAGAGGGGAGAGGATAGAGGAAGGGAGGGGAGGGGATGGGAGAGAAGAAGTGGAGAGAGAGAGAGAGAGAGAGAGAGAGAGAGAGAGAGAGAGAGAGATGGAAAGACAGTAGGAGGGGAGAAAAGATGAAAGAAAGGTGAATGGGGAGAAAAGAGGGAAGGGGAGAGAAAAAAATCTATCCATCCATCCATGTAGCCACCCAACCACCCATCCATCCAACCACCCATCCATCCATCCATTCATCTAACCACCCATCCATCCATCCACCCACCCATCCATCCACTCATCCATCCATCCACTCATCCATTCATCTAACCACCCATCCATCCATCCACCCACCCATCCATCCATCCATCCACTCATCCATCCATCCACTCATCCATTCATCTAATCACCCATCCATCCATCCACCCACCCACCCACCCACACACCCACCCACCCACACACACATCCATAACAACACACTCAAAAAAAAAAACACTAAAAAACAACAAAAACAATAACAACAAATTCCACTAAGCGAAAAAATATGATACGAACAAAGTGAGAGAGAGAGAGAGAGAGAGAGAGAACCTGACCACACTATAGGTCATCTCATGCATTATCAAGGAGTGTAATTCTCTCTCTCTCTCACCTTCCTGCTTCCTTACCTACTTACCTCCGTCCCTCCCTCCCTCCTCCCTATCTCTATTTTTCTCTCTCTCTCTCTACCTACCTCCTCCCCTCTCTCTTCCTCCCTCCCTTCCTTACCCACCACCTCCCCCTCCTCCCTCCCCTCCCCTCCCCACCCTACCTAGCATATCTTTTATTCCCCTTTTATATCCCCTCCCTCCCTCCCTCCCTCCCTCTCTCTAATTATCTTCTCCCTTCCCTCCTCCTATTTTTTCTCCCTTCCTCCTCCCCTCCAATCTACCTATCTATCTGTATCTACTCATCTCTCTCTCTCTCTCTCCTTCGATTTCTCTCCCTTTCCTCCACTTCTACCTCTATCTTCTACCTACATTTTCTCCCTCCCTCCCTCCTTACCTCTCTTCCTTCCTTCTCCACCCCCCTCTCAAACTGCCTTCCCATCCTTCATTCTCTCCTTCCATCCTTCCTCTCTTCTCTCATTCCATCCTTCCTCACTTCTCTCATTCCATCCTTCTTCTCTTCTCTCTTTCCATCCTTCTTCTCTTCTCTTTTTCCATCCATTTCTCTTCTTTCTTTCCACCCTTCCCTCCTTCCTTCTTCTCTCCTTCCATCCTTCCTCTCCTCTTTTTCCCTCCTTATTCTCTTCTTCCATCCCCTCCCTCCCTCCTTCTCTCTCTCCATCTCCCTACCCATCCTCCTCCCTCCTTCCCTCCCCGACACCCACCCATCTATCTCCCCCCTATCTTCCATCTCTCTCTCTCTCTCTCTCTCTCTCTCTCATCCTTACCTCCCCTTTCCGTAAATATGCTCCCTCCCTCTCCCTTTCCCTTCCTCCCTTCCCTCCCCTCCTCTTCATGCCTCCTTCCCTCTTCCTTCCCTCCCGTATCACTCCCAATTTCCTTTTTCCTCCCCTCCCTCCCTCCTTCACCCCTCTCTCTTCCCCACATCACATCTCCCCTTCCCTCCCCTCCCTCCTTCACCCTTCTCTCTTCCCCACACCACACCTCCCCTTCCCTCCCCTCCCTCCTTCACCCTTCTCTCTTCCCCAAACCTCACCTCCCCTTCCCTCCTTCACCCCTCCCTCTTCCCCACACCTCACCTCCCCTTCCCTCCCCTCCCACCTTCACCCCTCTCTCTTCCCCACACCACGCCTCCCCTCCCTCCTTCACCCCTCTCTCTTCCCCACACCACGCCTCCCCTCCCTCCTTCACCCCTCTCTCTTCCCCACACCACACCTCCCCTCCCTCCTTCACCCCTCTCTCTTTCCCACACCACGCCTCCCCTCCCTCCTTCACCCCTCTCTCTTTCCCACACCACACCTCCCCTCCCTCCTTCACCCCTCTCCTCCCCTCAGAGAAACAAAAAGAACAAATAAATCTCTGTGGCCCATGAATACAGGGGAGGGGAGGAGGGGAGGGGAGGGGAGGAGGGGAGGGGAGGGGAGGGGAGGAGATGGAAGATAGGTTGCAGAGTTGAGGGTAGGGCGAGTGGAGAGAGAGAGAGAGGGAGAGTAATGAAGACGAATCGAGGGAGAAAATTATGAGGGAGAGAGAAAAAGAGGAGGAGGAGGAGGAGGAGGGAGGAAAGTAGCATAAATAAAATAATGAAAGGTGGAAGATGGAGAATTATTGAGAGAGAGAGAGAGAGAGAGAGAGAGAGAGAGAGAGAGAGGGTCAAAATTTCAATAAATATAAAAATACCACATGAAGGACACTGCAATAATAATAATAATAATCATCATCATCATCATCATCATATCACAATCGTGCCTAAAACAATGGGATGTAAATAATAATAATAATAATAATAATAATAATAATAACAATAATAATCACAAAACAACAACAATAATAATAATAATAATAAATCAATATATAAAAAAAATTGTCCTTGAAAGAAGTAAACAGGGTAAGAAAAACGTGCACAGAAAACGGGGACCCAGGACCAATTTAAAAGGTCAGACTGAACTAAACCACCCAAACACCTTTTAAAATTCGATAAACGATAAAAAATAGATTAAATGAGATTGATGAGGGTGGGGGAAGGGGCAAGATGGGTTGAAATTGATGTCTGAGGCACAAATATCATCAATGCATACGGAATAAGGGGTTTTGGTGCGATGGGAGAGGGGAAATTGAGAGAGGGGGAAAGACAGAAAGATGGAGAGGAGAGGGAATGGATAGGGAGACAGGGAGAGGTGAGGAGAAGAGGGGAGGGGAGAGGAGAAGAGGCAAGAGGTGACTGAGAAGATACGGAGGAGGAGGAGGAGGAGGAAACAAGGGCTGGTGATGAAGGGGAAGGAAGATGGGTGAGATGATGATGATGAATATGGAATTAGGACTGGAATACGCTGACTGAGATGGAGTGGTGGAAATGGAGGAGGAGGAGAAGGAAGAGGAGGAGAAGGAGGAAGAGGAGCAGGAGGAAAGAATATCATGAAGAGGAAGATGTGACGACTAAGATGATGAAGAGGAAGGCAAAAAGATGAGGAGGAAAGAGAAAAGGAAATGAAGAAGGAGGAGGAGGAGGAGCGGGAGTGAGAAGAGGAAGAGGAGGAGGAATGATCATGGAGAGAAAGAAAGCAAGAGAGGACGAGGAGGAAGAGAGGGGGAGGGAGAGGAGGAGGAGGAATGAGAAGAGGAGGAGGAGAAGGAAAGATCATGGAGAGAAAGAGGAAGAAAGCATGAGAGGAGGAGGAGGAGGAAAAGGAAGTTAAAGACACGAGAAAAAGGAGGTGGAGGAAGGAAAGAAGAAAGAGGAGGAGGTGGAGGAGGAGGGAAGAAAGAGTAGGAGGTGGAGGTGGAGGAGGAGGAGGAGGAAGAGGAAGAGGAAGAGGAGGAGGAGGAACAGAAACCCTCGCTCAATATTACACGACCTACAACCTGAAAGAGAGAGAGAGAGAGAGAGAGAGAGAGAGAGAGAGAGAGAGAGAGAGAGAGAGAGAGTGAGTCTGTGAAGGTGTGTGTGTGTGCCGAGTCTAAGGTGTGTGTGTGTGTGACTATGTGCGTTCGTCTCTATGTGCGAATGATGCTTGTGTGCGTGTATGTACGTCTGTGCGTGTCTGTCAGTATCTGTGTGTACGTGTAAGAGTGTGTGCGTCTGTAAAGCTACGGTATCTACGTGTGTGCATTTCTATGTACGTATCAGTGTGTACACGCACCTATGTAAGTATCATGTATGTGCGTGTGTATCTATGTAAGTATCTATGTGCACGTGAGCATCTATGTATGTATCTCCCCGTGTATCCATGTACGTACGTGTGTACACGCACCTATGTAAGTATTATGCATGTGCGTGTGTATCTATGTAAGTATCTATGTGCGTATGAGTATCTATGTAAGTATCTGCGCGTGTGTATCTCTGTACGTATCTGTGTGTACGCGTCAAGAGGTCCCGGTGTGTAAGAGCGTGTACGTATGAGCGGGTGCACACATGAGCGTCCCTGAGCGGGTGAAGGCGGGTCCGTGTAGGTATGTGTGTGTGTGTGTGTGTGTGTGTGTGTGTGTGTGTGTACGTGGCTGTGTTTATACTAGCGGTGGGAGCAGTTATAGATCTTGGGAGGGGAGGGGAGGGAGAGATAGAAGGGGAGAGATGGAGAGGGAGGAAGAAGGGGAGAAGGGAGAGAAAGGAAAGGGAGAGGGGGAAAGGGGAGGGGAGGGGGGAGAGATAGAAGGGGAGAGATGGAGAGGGAGGAAGGAGAGAAGGGAGAGGAGGGAAGGGGAGGGGGGGAGAGAGAGGGAGAGGGAGCAAGAAGAGAGGAGAGAGGAAGAGGCATGACAGGGAGGGGAGGGGAGGAGACAGCTGAGAGATTGAGAAGGAGAGGGGAGGGGAGAGAAGGCTGAGAGAGAAGAGGGAAGAGGAGGAGAGAGAGAGATAACAGACAGGAGAATGGAGGTGGGGAGGAAGGGAGAGACCCGGGGAGATAATAAAGGAAGAGAGAGAGAGAGAGAGAGAGAGAGAGAGAGAGACAGCCGGGAGACAAAGAGGAGTGGAGGGGAGGGGGGTGAGGGAGGAGGGAGGCAGAGAAGAGAAGGGGAGGAGTGAAGGGAAGGGGTAGCAGTGGAGGGAAGGGGGGAGGAGAGAGGAGAGGTAGGGGTGGACGGAAGGGGGGGAGAAGAGAGGAGGAGAGGGTAGGGGAGGGGTGGAGGGGAGGGATGTGACGGAAAGGGAGGGGGGAGGGGAGGCAGAGAAGAGGAGAGGGACGGGTGGAGGGGAGGGAGAGGAGAGACAAGAGAGAAAAAGGGAGGGGGAGGGGGAGAGGGAGAGGAAGAAAGGAGACATAAACGGAGAGGGAAGGGGAGGGGAGGGGAGGAGAGGGAGGGAGGGAGGGAGAGAGAGAGAGAGAGAGAGAGAGAGAGAGAGAGAGAGAGAGAGAGAGAGAGAATAGAGAATGGGAGAAGGAAGGGGAGGGGAGGAGGGGGGAGTGATGAAACATAAAGGGAGAGGGAAGGGGAGGGGTGGAGGGGAGGGGGGAGAGGGGAGGAAGAGGAGAGAGACAGGGAAGAAAGGGAGGGGTGGAGGGAAGGGTGAGGAAGAGAGGAGAAACAGAGAAGGAAGAGAGGGAAGGGAGGGGAGAGGAGGGGAGGGAAAAGAGAAATAGGGGTGGGAGAAGATAGGAAGGAAGGAAGGAAGGAAGGAAGGGAGGGAGGGAGGAAAGAAGGGAGGGAGGGAGGAAGGGAGGGATGAAGGGAAGGAAGGAAGGGAGGGAGGGAGGGAGGGAGGGAGGAACAAATAATGGGAGAAAAGATTTGCAGAAGAGGAGAGGGAGAGGAGGAGGAGGAGAATATCTAATGAGGAAGAATGGAAGAAAGAAAAGGAAAGAAATGGAAAGGAAAGGAAAGGAAAGGAAGGATGGAAGGAAGGAAAGGAAGGATGGAAGGAAGGAAGGAAGGGAGGGGAAGGGAAGGGAAGGATGGAAAGGAAGGAAGGAAGGATGTAAGGAAGGGAAGAAAGGAAAGGAAGGATGGAAGAAAGGAAGGAAGGAAGAAAGGGAAGGGAAGGGAAGGGAAAGGGAGGGAAGGAACGGACAGGAAGGAAGGAGGGAGGGAGAGACGAAGATGCGGACGGGAAGGTAGACTAGTGTGTGTGTGTGTGTGTGTGTGTGTGTGTGTGTGTGTGTGTGTGTGAGAGAGAGAGAGAGAGAGAGAGAGAGAGAGAGAGAGAGAGAGACTACAGGTGTGGGAGAGGATATTTTTGGAGGTATGTGAGGGGAGGGGAGGGGAGGGGAGGAGGGAGGGGGAGGATGAGTTATAAGAGAGAGAATGGAACGGGAGGGAAGAGGGAGTGGAGGAAAGGAGAAGGGAGGGGGAGCGGGAGGGGGGAGGGGGAAGGGAGAGGAAAAGGTGGGGAAATGGAGGGGGGAGAAGGGAGGAAGAGGAGAGAAGATAAGAGAAGGGAAGGAAAGGAAACTGAAAGGAAGAGATAGGAAGGGAAGGGAGGGGAGGGAAAAGGGAAGGGGAGGGAAAAGGGAAGGGGAGGGAAAAAGGAAGGGGAGGGAAGGGAAGGGAGAGAATGTTATGAAGGAGAGAGAAGTGATGGGTAAGGAAAGGAAGGGAAGGAAAGGGAAGGGAAGGGAAGGGAAGGGAAAGGAAGGGAAGGGAAAGGACGGGAAGGGAAAGGAAAGGAAGGGAAGGGAGAGGAGGGGAGGGGAGGGAAGGGTAGGGATGGGAAGGGAAGGGGAGGGGAGGGGAGGGGAGGGGAGGGAAGGGGAGGGATGGGAAGGGGAGGGGAGGGAAAAGAGAAGGGAAGGGAAAGAGAATGTTATGAAGGAAAGAGATGTGATGGGCAAGGAAGGGAAGGGAAAGGAAAGGAAAGGAAGGGAAGGGAAGAGAAAGGAAGGGAAAGGAAGGGAAGGGAAGGAAAGGAAGGGAAGGGAAGAGAAAGGAAGGGAAGGGAAGGAAGGAAAGGGAAGGAAAGGAAGGGAAGGGAAGGGAAGGAAGGGAAGGGAAGAGAAAGGAAGGGAAAGGAAGGGAAGGGAAGGGAAGGGAAGGGAAGAGAAAGGAAGGGAAAGGAAGGGAAGGGAAGGGAAGGAAAGGAAGGGAAGGGAAGGAAAGGAAGGGAAGGGAAGGAAAGGAAGGGAAAGGAAGGGAAGGGAAGGGAAGGGAAGGAAAGGAAGGGAAGGGAAGGAAAGGGAAGGGAAGGGAAGAGAAAGGAAGGAAAGGGAAGGGAAGGGAAGGGAAGGGAAGAGAAAGGAAGGAAGGAAGGAAGGAAGGAAGGGAAGGAAGGAAGGGAAGGAAGGAAGGGAAAGGAAGGGAAGGGAAGGGAAGGGAAGGGAAGGAAAGGAAGGGAAAGGAAGGGAAGGGAAAGGAAGGAAAGGAAAGGAAGGGAAGGGAAGGGAAGGGAAGGAAAGGGAAGGGAAGGGAAAGGAAGGAAAGGAAAGGAAGGGAAGGGAAAGGAAGGAAAGGAAGGGAAGGGAAGAAAGGAAAGGAAGGGAAGGGAAAGGAAGGAAAGGAAGGGAAGGGAAAGGAAGGAAAGGAAAGGAAGGGAAGGGAAGGGAAGGAAAGGAAGGGAAGGGAAGAAAGGAAAGGAAGGAAAGGGAAGGGAAGGGAAAGGAAGGGAAGGGAAAGGAAGGAAAGGAAGGGAAGGGAAGAAAGGAAAGGAAGGAAAGGGAAGGGAAGGGAAAGGAAGGAAAGGAAGGGAAGGGAAGGGAAGGGAAAGGAAGGAAAGGAAAGGAAGGGAAGGGAAAGGAAGGAAAGGAAGGGAAGGGAGGAAAGGAAGGGAAGGGAAGAAAGGAAGGGAAGGGAAGGGAAGGGAAGGAAAGGGAAAGGAAGGGAAGGGAAAGGAAGGAAAGGAAAGGAAGGGAAGGGAAAGGAAGGGAAGGGAAAGGAAGGGAAGGGAAGAAAGGAAGGGAAGGGAAGGGAAGGGAAGGGGAGGCTACCAAAATGTGAGATGGATATATTATACACTTCGATGAGTAGGCATGCTATATTTGTCAGAGGGGAGGGGAGGGGAAGGGAGGGGAGGGGAGGGAAAGGAAAGGGAGGGGAGGAATGAATGAATGAACAAATGGAAGGAAAAAGGGAAAGAGGAGGGGTGGGGTGGGGAGGGAAGTGAAGGGGATGGAAAGGGAGAATGAATGGAGAGAAGGGAGTAAGAAAAGAAGGGAGGAGTATGGTGTGGAGGAAAGAATTAATAGGGAATGAGGGGGGGGGGGAGGAGGAGGAGGAGGAGGGGGGGAATAAAGCGATGACGAAGAGGTAAAGATGATGATGCGGAGAGAGAGAGAGAGAGAGAGAGAGAGAGAGAGAGAGAGAGAATCTATCATCTTCAATATCGCCATACCACCACTATAAATATCGCTACTACCACCACTTCTACTACTACTACTACTATCATCATCACCTTTTCTTCGCAGTCATCAGAATTACCAAATACTTTCTCTAAACTACCACTACTACCATCTTCACCACTACTACTACCACAACTACCACCATCCCCCCGTGAGAAATGAAGCGAGGTCAATGTGCCCTGAGATGACGCATTAAATATTACAGTGGTAGGTCAGGCTTCGTCCCTCTCCCCTCACACACACACACACACACACACACGGGCAGTCACACATATTTTACACATCCATACACAAAGTTACACACACACAAACACACACACGGGCAGTCATAGATATCCTACACAACCATACACTTACGGTAATCAGATCTACACACACACACAGGCTTCGTCCCTCTCCCCTCACACACACACACACACACACACACGGACAGTCATACATATCCTACACATCCATACACATACGGTAATCAGATCTACACACACACACACAGGCAGTCATACACATTTTACACATCCATACACAAAGTTACACACACACATCAAAATCCTCTACACACCTACAAACACATAAAACACACACACACACACACACACTCCCACCCACATCCCAAATCTCTCGACCTATGAACATAATCCCATCCTACACGTGGTCTCTCTCCCATATGTAAACAAATATCAGCTGATGAAGACGGGCCAATCAGCTGATGTAAACACGAGTCAGCTGTTCGGCGCCTATTTTACGATTCCTGGCCTAATTTATCGAGTTATCTTTTCATCTATAGTTGCTTATCAGTATCTTTATGCTGACGAAACTGCAGGGAGGTTGCGTGTTCACCCATGTCCGTCTGTGTGCATGATATCTCAAAAGTCTGCTATCGGATTTCGACTAAATTTGGAGAATGGGAGGACACTGAGTCGAAGAAGAACTGATTAGAGTTTGAGGTGGATGCGGATCAGGATGTAGGAAATAAATCATAACTTCTCTTGGCGCTGGCGAGGCATGAGAGGCTGGGATTGTGAAACGGGGAAGGCCAAGACCGTAGAATTAGGTGCAATCGTAAAAACATTCGTCTGCGCTCTCTGCTTTCAAATTATCTGTCTTCCAAGTATCTTTATATCTTTATCTACCTACAGACTATCTATCTATCTATCTATCTAGCAATCGACAGGGTTATTACATCTATTTATCGTCAACATATCTATCTATTTATCCATCTATCTACACAATATCGTTATCTAGTTATTTACAAAGCATCAATTGATCTGTCAAGTGCATATCTATCTATCTATCTATCTATCCATC
>NC_136986.1:40421869-40454369 GCF_032717465.1 Coenobita brevimanus
ATACCTGCTTACCTACTAGTCTATCTACCTACTTACCTACCAACCACCCAACTTTCCTTCCTACCTACCTACCTACCCACTAGCCAATCTTCCTACCTACCGACCTACTTACACTAGATACGGTAAGTCCTTGATTAATTATATAGCATTATTTTTCCTGCCTACTAATACCTCACTCCTCGTCCTACTTACCTACCTACCTACCTTCCTACCAACACTGCCTCCTGGTCTCTACTTTCATCCCTCATAGCCTACCTACCTTCCTACTTACATCTCTTCCTTCCTACCTGCTGTTCACTTACACTCCTCTCTCTCTCTTTTCTTACCTACTTACATACCTACCTACTCCCTTCCCTTCATACCTACCTACCTACTTCCCTCCCCTCTCGACCTACTTACCCCCAACCTACCTACCAACCTTCCTACTTACATTACAAACATTTTTCTCCTTACCTAGCTAACTTCTTACCCCAACTACTTACATACCTCCCTCCCAACCTACTTACAATTCTATCTACCTACTAACACTCCTCCCTCCCTACGTACTTACATTCCTCCCTCCTCCTGCCATACCTACATACACTCCTCCCTACCTACCTACTTACACTCCCTCCTCCTCCTTCCATACCTACTTACACTCCCCCCTCCTCCTTCCATACCTACTTACACTCCCCCCTCCTCCTTCCATACCTACTTACACTCCTCCCTCCTCCCTCCATACCTACTTACACTCCTCCCTCCTCCTTCCATACCTACTTACACTCCTCCCTCATCCCTCCATACCTACTTACACTCCTCCTTCCATACCTACTTACACTCCTCCCTCCTTCCATACCTACTTACACTCCTCCCTCATCCCTCCATACCTACTTACACTCCTCCCTCCATACCTACTTACACTCCTCCCTCCTCCTTCCATACCTACTTACACTCCTCCCTCCTCCTTCCATACCTACTTACACTCCTCCCTCCTCACCTACTTACCCTCCTCCCTACCTACTTACATACCTACTTACCAGCCTGCCTACATACCCTCCTACAAAAGTACATGCATACATACATACAAATGCCTTCCCTTTGTTATTCTCTCTCCCTCCTTCCTTCTCTCTCTTTCCTTCCTTCTCCCTCCTTTACTCCTCTCTATCTTCTCTCTTATCTTATTTCTCATTCTCCTTCCTTATCTCCCTCTCTCTCTCTTCCATATTTTTTTCCTCTTCCCTTCTTTCCCTCCTTTTTCTATCCTTTCCAACCTCTCTCTCTCTCTCTCTCTCTCTCTCCTTCCTTCTCTCTTTCTGTCTCTCTCCTTCCGTCTCTCTCTCTCTCTCTTCTTCCTTCTCTCTCTCTTGTCCATACTTTCTTCCACTTCCCTTCTTTCCCTATCCTTTCCAATCTCTCTCTCTCTCTCTTCTTCTCTCTTTCTGTCTCTCTCTCCTTCCTTCTCTCTCTCTCTCTCTCTTGTCCATACTTTCTTCCTCTTCCCTTCTTTCCCTCCTTTTTCTATCCTTTCCATCCTCTCTCTCTCTCTCTCCTGTTTTTCTTACCATCAGTTTTCTTGTCATGTCCACATACTTCCCAAGTTTTTCCTCCACGTCCTCGTCCTTCACCTCCTCCTCTCCTCTCCTCCTCTTCATCATTTCCCTCCTCCTCCTCCATTTTTTTCTCTCTTCTTCATCTCCTCCTCCTCCTCCTTATCATCATCATCATTTCCCTCCTCCTTTACCTCCTCCCTCTTCCTCCTTCCAACTCTGAATTTTCTTCCTTCCCTCCCTCCCTCCTTCCTATCATCAATTCCTTCTTCTTTCCTTCCATTCTTCCCTCCTTCCTTCTTTCATACATATTATTCTTCCTCCTTCCTGTCTTCCTTCTATCCTTCCTTCATCTTTCCCCTCCTTCCTCTTCCTTCTTTCCTTCCTTCATCCCTCCTTCCTTTTTTATTGCCGTCCTTCCTTCCCTCTCCTTTCAATCGCTTCCTCCATTCATCATTGTCTGCCTTCTCTCTCTCTCTTCTTCCTCCCTTCCTTTCTTCCCTCCCTCCCTCCTTCCTTCCTTCCCTCCCTCCCTCCCTCCCTCCTTACTTCCTTCCCTTCCTCCCTCCTTTCTTCCGCTCAACTTTCTTTTTCTCCCCATTAGACTCTCTCTCTCTCTCTCACTTTTATTCAAATCATTCTCTCTCTGTACACAATCTCTCGGGAACCAACCCCCGTCTCTCTCTCTCTCTTTCTTTCTCTCTCTCTCTCTCTCTAGTCCATTTGCTTTTTTTTCTTCACGCACACACACACACACACACACACACACACACACACACACACACACTCCACTTCGTCAGTTTGTTTTTCTTCTCTCTCTCTCTCTCTCTCACTTTTATCCGTAAACAAAAGACTCGTTTCCTCTCGTTATTTCTCCCCTCCCCCCGTTCACCTCCCCTCCCCCCCTCCCCTTTCTGTCTCTCCCCTTCTTTTCACTCACTCGTTCTTTTATTCTCTCTCTCTCTCTCTCTCTCTCTCTCTCTCTCTCTCTCACAAAACTAATGTCGCTCTCCAAACTCCTAACTCTCTCTCTCTCTCTCCCTCTCACACACACACACACACAAACACACACACAAAACTCATGTCGCTCTACAAACTCCTCTCTCTCTCACACACACACACACACACACACACACAAAACTCATGTCGCTCTACAAACTCCTCTCTCTCTCTCTCTCTCTCACACACACACACACACACACACACACAAAACTCATGTCGCTCTACAAACTCCTCTCTCTCTCTCTCTCACACACACACACACACACACACACACACACACACACACACACACACACAACTCATGTCGCTCTACAATCTCCTCTCTCTCTCTCTCTCTCACACACACACACACACACACACACACACACACAAAACTCATGTCGCTCTACAAACTCCTCTCTCTCTCTCTCTCGACGCATTAGCATTTTTCTCTTTCTTGCTCTCCCTCTCTCTCCTTCCTCTCCCTCCCTACCTCTCTCTCTCTCTCTCTCCTCACCTTCTCTCCTTTCTTTCTCCTTTTCAATTCTCTCTCTCTTTCTCTCTGAAGTCGATAGGTAGAGAGAGAGAGAGAGAGAGAGAGAGAGAGAGAGAGATTCAAAGGCCTTAGTTGAGCACCGAGGTCAAGCGCCCTAAGACGTCTTCCTTAACCTTATATCTTCAAATTTCCTTACCTCTCTCTCTCTTTCCTTCATCTTGACTTGAATTTCCTTCTCTCATTTCTCCTTCCCTCCCTCCTTCCTTCCTTCTCTCATTTCTCCTTCCCTCCCTTCTTCCTTCCTTCTCATTTCTCCTTTCCTCCCTTCTTCCTTCCTTCTCTCCTTCTCCTTTCCTCCCTTCTTCCTTCCTTCTCTCATTTCTTCTTTCCTCCCTTCTTCCTTTCTCCTTTCCTCCCTTCTTCCTTCCTAATCTCATTTCTCCCTTCCTCCACTTATCCATCCTTCCTCCACTCACTTCCCTCCCTCCCTTCTTCCTTCCTTCTCTCATTTCTCTCTCCCTTCAAGTATCCATCCTTCCTTCTCTCACTCCCCTCCCTCCTTCCTTCTCTCCCTCATTCCATCTACCCATCCTTCCATCTCATCTTACCTTCCTTCCCTCCTTCTTCCTTGCCATTCTCTCCCTCTTTCCTTCCTTACTCCCTCCCTCCTCCCTTTCTTCCTGGATTCTTTCTTTCCCTCCTTCCTTCTCTCTATTCCTCCTTTCCCTCCCTCCTTCCCTTCCTTCTTGTCATTCTCCCTCTCTCCTTCCTTCATGCCACTCTCTCCTTCCTCCTCTCAATACCCTCCCTCCTTCCCTTCCCTCTCTCTTTCCTTCCTTCATGCCACTCTCTCCCTTTCCTTCCTCCTCTCCTCCCTCCCTCCCTTCCTTCTTGCCACTCTCTCCCTCTTTCCTTCTTCCTCTCTCTTCCCTCCCTCCCTCCCTCCTTCACTTCCTTCCTCTAAAATATTTTATCATTCGCAAAAAGTTAACCAGCATCTTATTAGTGTGTGTGTGTGTGTGTGTGTGTGTGTGTGTGTGTGTGTGTGTGTGTGTGTGTGTGTGTGTGTGTGTGTGTGTGTGTGTGTGTGTGTGTGTGTGTGTGTGTTTGAAAGAAAAGTGAGGGACAGCATAAAGCTTTCTCTCTCTCTCTCCATCCATCTTCTTTTCCTTTCGTCTCTCCTTCCTTCCGTCCTTCTTTCTTTTTCCCTCCATCTCTCTCTCTCTCTAATATTCTTCCTTCATATTTCTCTCCCTACATAACACATTCCTTCCTCTTCTCCCCCCTCCCTCCCCTTCTCTCCCCTCCCTAGACTCTTCTTCTCCTCCTCTCCTCTCCCCTCTCAACTCCATACTATCAAAATTCCTCCCTCTCCTTTCTCTCCCCTCCCTCTCTCCCCTTACACCATAACCCTACTCTAACTTTCTCCCCCTCCCCTCCCTTCCCCCTCCCCACCACTAAAAATTCCTCCCCTCCCCTCCCCCACACTTGTCCCCATTCCAACCCTTACCTTCCTCCTTCTCCCCCTATCTCCCTCCTCCTCTCTCTCCCAGTCTTCCTCCCCATCTCCCTCCCACAACCTACACCACCACTCTCTCCTCCCCTCCCTCCGCCTCCCCTACTCTCCCCTCCCCTCAACACTAAACACACCTACACCCCTCCCTCCCTCCCCTCCCCTCAACACTACACACACCTACACCCCTCCCTTCCCCCTCAGTGGTAGCGCGGGCTGCCTTAATCAAGTATTGATCCCTGGGGGCGCCTCCCTCTCCCCTCCCCTCCCCAGCAGCTCCCCCTTCCTCTCCCCAGCTCGCTCCCCAGCCTTTCTCGTCCTCTCAGCCTGTCACCCTCTCACCCCTCCCCTCTCCCCACCCAAGATAGCGCCCCAGCACGTTCCTTTCTCGCCCTCTCTCCCACTCGGCTGTCACCCTCTCACCCCTCTCCCCGCCCCTCCCCCTCCCCAGCCAACACCCCAGCACGCCCCTCTCTTCCACTCCGTTGTCACCCTCACCCCTCTCCTCCCCCTCCCCCAACCTGTTTTCTCCCCTCCCCTCCCCAAAAGTTACCACAGCCTGCCCCGTTCTTCTCTCTCCCCCTCCCCTCCCTCACTCCCACTCTCCCCTCCCTCCCTCTCACCCCCACACCCCTCCCCTCCCCTCCCCCAACGTCCCGACCAACCAATCCCCCCTCCCCCCTTCTCTCTCTCTCCACCAGTGACCCTATTTCTACCTCAGTATGACCAAATTTCACCCAAGTATGACCCCTAGTATGACCTTCTTCTCACCCTAGTATGACGACAAGCATGACTTTTTATTCCAGTATGACTGCCACTAGTATGAAGCCGTTTTTTTTACCCTAGTATGACAAGTAGTATGATGCAATTCTACCCCAGTGTGACCCCATTCTTATCCAGTAAGACCATCAGTATGTATTTTAAACCAGTATGACTATTTTTACCCAAGTATGACTATCAGTATGAGTATTTTTATCCCAGTATGACCTAATATGACCTCCAGTATGAGTATTTTTTATCCCAGTATGACCTACTATAGCCTTTAGTATGAGTATTTAAACCCAGTATGACCTTCTCTACCCTACTATGACCATCAGTATGAGTATTTTTATCCCAGTATGACCTAGTATGAGTATATCAATCCCAGTATGAACTAATATGGCCTTTAGTATGAGTATTTAAACCCAGTATGACCTTCTCTACCCTAATATGACCTTCAGTATGACTTTTTTACGCCAGTATGACCTAGTATGAGTATTTTATCCCAGTATGAACTAGTATGACCTCTAGTATGAGTATTTAAACCCAGTATGACCTTCTCTACCCTAATATGACCTTCAGTATGACCTTTTTTTACCCCAGTATGACCTAGTATGAGCATTTTTATCCCAGTATGACCTCTAGTATGAGTATTTAAACCCAGTATGACCTTCTCTACCCTAATATGACCATCAGTATGAGTATTTTTATCCCAGTATGACCTAGTATGACCTTAGTATGACCCCGGTAAGGAGGCTGGAGAGGAAATATACGTAATGATAATATTTTGCTTCTTTATTCCCTACTTCCCTCCCTCGTAAGAGGAGGAGGAGGAGGAGAAAGGAAGGGAGGGAGGGAGGAGAGAGGAAGGGAGGGAGGGAGGAGAAAGGAAGGGAGGGAGGGAGGAGAAAGGAAGGGAGGGAGGGAGGAGAAAGGAAGGGAGGGAGGAGAAAGGAAGGGAGGGAGGAGAAAGGAAGGGAGGAGAAAGGAAGGGAGGGAGGAGGAGGAGGAGAAGGAAATGGAGGAGAAAGGAAGGGAGGGAGGAGGAGGAGGAGAAAAAGACAGAAGAAAAAGAGAAGAGGAGGAGGAAATGGAGGAGAAAGGAAGGGATGGAGGGAGAAGGGGGAAGAGGAGAAAAAGAGAAGAGGAAGAGGAGGAGGAGGAGGAGGAGGAGAAAGACAGAAGAATAAGAGAGGAGAAGGAGGAAGAGGAGAAGAAGACGTAGAGGAGCATACGAGGGAGAGAAAAAGTGAGAGAGGAGAGAGAGAGCGTAAAGATAGTGAGAAAGGGAAGAAACCGCAAAAGTAAAAAGTGAGAGAGAGAGAGAGAGAGAGAGAGAGAGAGAGCATAATACCCACGCTGTAGTAGTAGTAGTAGTAGTAGTGGCAGTAGTAGTAGTAGTAGTAGTTGTTGTTATCGCCTGTCTAATGAGGCGATAGGTACTACTACTATCACTACTATACCATTACTACTATTATAACTACCACTACAACTACTACTACCACTACACCTATTACCTACTACTACCACCACTACTACTACAACCAACATTATCACATTATTACCACTACCACTACTACTACTACGGTACTACTACTATCACTACTATACTATTACAACTACTACTACAACTGTTACAACCACTACAACTATTACCTACTACTACTACTATTACTACCACTACAACTATTACCCACTACTACTGCTATTACTACCACAACAACTATTACCCACTACTACTACTACCACTACGACTATTACCTACTACTACTACCACTACGACTATTACCTACTACTACTACCACTACAACTATTACCCACTACTACTACTACCACTACAACTATTACCCACTACTACTACTACCACTACAACTATTACCCACTACTACTACTACCACTACAACTATTACCTACTACTACTACTACCACTACAACTATTACCCACTACTACTACTACCACTACAACTATTACCCACTACTACTACTACCACTACAACTATTACCTACTACTACTACTACCACTACAACTATTACCTACTACTACTACTACTACCACTACAACTATTACCTACTACTACTACTACCACTACAACTATTACCTACTACTACTACTACCACTACAACTATTACCCACTACTACTACTACCACTACAACTATTACCCACTACTACTACTACCACTACAACTATTACCCACTACTACTACTACCACTACAACTATTACCCACTACTACTACTACCACTACAACTATTACCCACTACTACTACTACCACTACAACTATTACCCACTACTACTACTACCACTACAACTATTACCCACTACTACTACTACCACTACAACTATTACCCACTACTACTACTACCACTACAACTATTACCCACTACTACTACTACCACTACAACTATTACCCACTACTACTACTACCACTACAACTATTACCCACTACTACTACCACTACAACTATTACCCACTACTACTACCACTACAACTATTACCTACTACTACTACTACCACTACAACTATTACCTACTACTACTACTACCACTACAACTATTACCTACTACTACTACCACTACAACTATTACCTCCTACTACTACAACTATTACCTACTACTACTACCACTACAACTATTACCTACAACTACTACTACCACTACAACTATTACCTCCTACTACTACTACCACTACAACTATTACCTACTACTACTACCACTACAACTATTACCTACTACTACTACTACCACTACAACTATTACCTACTACTACTACCACTACAACTATTACCTACTACTACTACTACCACTACAACTATTACCTACTACTACTACCACTACAACTATTACCTACTACTACTACCACTACGACTATTACCTACTACTACTACAATCACCATCATCATCATCACATCACCATCATTATCATCACCACCACCATCATCATCATCACATTACCTTTCAGTGTAATTACTATAGGGAAGTACTTAGAGGATGTACCTGGGGAGAGAGAGAGAGAGAGAAGTACATAATTAGGAGAGAGGAATTACATACAGTAGTACATTATATTACACTGAAATTACTATATTACATTTAAATTACATGCAAAAGCACTAGAATTATTGGCATGAGAGAGTTCTTTATTATTATTATTATTACTACTACTACTACCATCACCACCACTACTACTAGCCTACTACTACTACTACTACCCACCACTACCACTTTCTCTCTCTCTCTCTCTCTCTCTCTCTCTCTCTAATTCACTCAAAACCCACCCTTATTCTTCCACCCTCCCATCTCTCCACCATCATCACTCCCTCTCTCTCCATCCTTCCACCCTCTCTCCATCACCTCTCCACTTACTCCATCCTTCCACTCCCTCACACTCCACTCTTCCACTTCTCATTATCACTCTCTATCTCTCTCTCCTTAACTCCATCTTCCTCCTCCTCCTTTCTCTTCCTCCTCCTCCTCTTCCTCCCTCTTCTTTTCTTAAATATTCTTCTCATCCTCAAATACCCTCTCTTTCATCCCCTCTTCCTCCTCCCCCTCCCTCTTTCTCCTCTTCCTCTTCCTTTCCTGTATTCTTCTTCCTCTCTCTACTTCTTCCCTCTTCTTTATCTTCTCTTCCTTACTCTTCTTCCTCCAATCCTCCTCCTCCCCTCTTCTTCCTCCTCCCTCTTGTTCTTCTCTCCTCTTCCTTCCCTTCCTCTGTCTTCTTTACTCTTCTTCCTCCTATCCTTTCTCTCCTCTTCCTCCTCCCTTTTCTTATTCCCCTCCACTCTTTCCTCCTCCACCTCCTCTCCTCTTCCTCCCTTCTTCTTTCCTCTTCTCCTCCTCCTCCACTGTTTTCCTCTTTCCCTTTTTTCCTTCACCTCCTCCTCTTCCTCTCTCCTTCTTTCCTCTTATCTTCCTCCTCCTCTTCCTTCCTTCCACCTCCTCTACTATTTTCTTTTCTTTTCCTCCTTCACCTCCTCCTCCTCCTCCCCCTCTTCCTTCTTCCTCTTTCTTCCTTCCACTTCCTCTGTTGTTTTATTCTTTTCTTTCTCTCCTTCACCTCTTCCCTCCTACCTTCTAATTTCCTCCTCCTCCTTCTCTTCTTGCTCCTCCTCTTGCTTCTCCTCCTCCTCCTCCTCTTCCTTCCTTCCACCTCCTCTATTGTTTTATTTTTTTTCTCCACCTCTTCCCCCCTCCTCCTTCTCTTCCTCCTCCTTCTCCCTCTTCCTTCTTACTCCTCCTTCTCCACTTCGTTCTCCCTCTTCTTCCTCCTTCTCCCTCTTCCTTGTTCCTCTTCCTCCTCCTCCTCCACTTCGTCCAGTCTCAAAAGCCAAAGTTTACGCTCACTATTTTATCGGTCGTTTTGAGAGGGAGAGAGAGAGAGAGAGAGAGAGAGAGAGAGTGTGTGTGTGTGTGTGTGTGTGTGTGTGTGTTAGAAAAACGGGGAGAGAGAGAGAGAGAGAGAGAGAGAGAGAGAGAGAGAGAGAGAGAGTGTGTGTGTGTGTGTGTGTGTGTGTGTGTGTGTGTGTGTGTGTGTTAGAAAAACGGAGAGAGAGAGAGAGAGAGAGAGAGAGAGAGAGAGAGAGAGAGAGAGAGAGAGAGAGAGTGTGTGTGTGTGTGTGTGTGTTAGAAAAACGGGGAGGGAGAGAGAGAGAGAGAGAGAGAGAGAGAGAGAGAGAGAGAGAGAGAGAGAGTGTGTGTGTGTTAGAAAAACGGGGGGAGAGAGAGAGAGAGAGAGAGAGAGAGAGAGAGAGAGAGAGAGAGAGTGTGTGTGTGTGTGTGTGTGTGTGTGTTAGAAAAACGGGGAGGGAGAGAGAGAGAGAGAGAGAGAGAGAGAGAGAGAGAGTGTGTGTGTGTGTGTGTGTGTGTGTTAGAAAAACGGGGAGGGAGGGAGTGAGAGAGAGAGAGAGAGAGAGAGAGAGAGAGAGAGAGAGAGAGAGAGTGTGTGTGTGTGTGTGTGTGTGTGTTAGAAAAACGGGGAGGGAGAGAGAGAGAGAGAGAGAAGGGGAGTGGGTATTAATTTTTTCTGGTAGTTATTATTTTGGGGGAGGGGAGGGGAGGGGAGGGGAGGGGAGAGAAGAGAAGGGATTTAGGATGGAAGAGAGTTAAAGAGAGGGGAGAGGAGAGGAGTGAGGGAAGAGAGGGGAGTGGGGAGAAGAGAGGGGAGAGGAGGGGAGTGGGGAGAAGAGAGGGGAGAGGAGGGGAGGGGAAGGGATGAGAGGGAATGGGGAGCAGAAAGGAGACAAGGAAGGGGAGTGGAGGGAAGGAAGGGAGAAAGAAAAGGAGGAGGAGGAGGAGGAGGAGGAGGAGGAGGAGGAGAAGACGACTAAGGAGAAAGATGTTGGGGATAGGAAGGGAGAAGGTGGAGCGGGAGGGGGGAGGAAGAGGGAGGGAGAAGGTGGAGCGGGAGGGGGGAGGAAGAGGGAGGGAGGAGGGGGAGGGGAGGGAGGGGCTATATAAACACCATGGGGCTGAGTCGGTGTTTGCTTGTTTGTTTGTTTGTCTGTGTATGTTCATGTGTGTACGTCTCTGCTGTACGTATGTAGGGCTATAGTTGCATGTATGTATGTGTGTTGAATGTATGTATGTATGTGTGTGTGTATGTATATATGTATGTATGCGTGTATGTATGTATGTATGTATATATGCGTGTATGTATGTATGTATATATGTATGTATAGGTATGTATGTATGTATGTATAGGTATGTATAT
Organism: Coenobita brevimanus; assembly: GCF_032717465.1. Taxonomy (NCBI): domain Eukaryota; kingdom Metazoa; phylum Arthropoda; class Malacostraca; order Decapoda; family Coenobitidae; genus Coenobita; species Coenobita brevimanus. The sequence goes on from NC_136986.1 coordinate 40,432,852, forward strand.
ATATGTATGTATGTATGTATGTGTATGTAGGTATGTATGTTCGTCTTGTTGTATGTATGTATGTATTTATGTATGTGTGTATGTATGTATAATTATGTATGTATGTATGTATATGTTGGTATGTATGTATGTATGTGTCTAAGTATATGTAGGTATGTATGTTCGTTTTCTTTATGTATGTATGTATTTATTTCTCTGCCAATATTTAACTGTCTACGTGTGTGTGTGTGTGTGTGTGTGTGTGTGTGTGTGTGTGTGTGTGTGTGTGTGTGTGTGTGTGTGTGTGTTCCTGCGTGTGCGCCACGGGGCATGTGTGCGTGTGTACGTGTCGAGAGACATGTGGGCGTGGCAGTCTGAGAGAGAGAGAGAGAGAGAGAGAGAGAGAGAGAGTGTGTGTGTGTGTGTGTGTGTGTGTGTGTGTGTAACAGGGCATGTGTGTTGAGAAAGGGTGAGGGTGAGGGGTGAAGATAACGTGATGGGGTGAGGGATGAGGGGAGATTATAAGGAGCAAGAGTATGAGGGGAGGAGGGAGAGGAAGAGGTGTGAGGGAGAAATGTGAAGAGGAGAGTATGAGGAATGAGGGGAAATGCGTCTGGGGTGAGGGGAGTATCAGGGGTGAGAATATGAGGGATGAGGGGAGCGTGTGAGGATGAGGGGTGAGGGGAGAGAGCTTTGGGGTGAAGGGTGAGGGAGAGGGAGAATGAGGATGAGAGGTGAGGGTGAGGGAGAAGAGGGAGGATAAGGGGTCAGGGTGAGGGAGAGGGAGAATGAGGATGAGGGGTGGGGGGTGAGGGAGAATGAGGATGAGGGGTGGGGGGTGAGGGAGAATGAGGATGAGGGGTGGGGGGTGAGGGAGAATGAGGATGAGGGGTGGGGGGTGAGGGAGAATGAGGATGAGGGGTGGGGGGTGAGGGAGAATGAGGATGAGGGGTGGGGGGTGAGGGAGAATGAGGATGAGGGGTGGGGGAGAATGAGGATGAGGGGTGGGGGTGTGGCAGAGGGGTCTATCCCACAGGGTCTCACTAATGGTGTAATGAGCGTGGGGAGGGGAGGGGGGGATGGGAGGGAGAGGGGGTAATGGGGAGTGAAGGAGAGATGATGATGATGATTGTGTGTATGTGTGTGTGTGTGTGTGTGTGTGTGTGTGTGTGTGTGTGTGTGTGTGTGAGAGAGAGAGAGAGAGGCGGGAATGGCAAGGCGTTGAAGCGTGGTATGAGACTTGGTGTGGAATCTGATGTGGTGTGGTGTGGTGTGGTGTGATTTGGTGTGGTGTGGTGTGGTGTAGTGTAGTGTAGTGTAGTGTGATGTGGTGTGGTGTGGTGTAGTGTGTGATTTGGTGTGGTGTGGTGTAGTGTGTGATTTGGTGTGGTGTGGTGTAGTGTGTGATTTGGTGTGGTGTGGTGTAGTGTGTGATTTGGTGTGGTGTGGTGTAGTGTGTGATGTGGTGTGGTGTGATGTGGTGTAGTGTGATGTGGTGTAGTGTGATGTGGTGTGGTGTGGTGTGGTGTGGTGTGTGGTCTCTCTCTCTCATTTCCCAAGTGACCCTCATTTGTGCTCTCCTTCCTCACACACACACACACACACACACACACACACACACACACACACACCAACAAAAACAGAGAGAGAGAGAGAGAGAGAGAGGTGTAAAAACGGTCTCATAAAAACTCCCCCCTGCCTCCCCCCCCTCTCTCTCTCTCTCTCTCTCTCGGAAGATGGACGGGGATACATTTTTCACCCATCTATCTATCTATCTATCTATCTATGTACCTTACCTATCTATCTGTTTATCTATCAATCTTGTCCTCCAGCATCTACCTATCTTTAAGTTTATCTATATCTATCTGAACAATGAAGCGTATCCATTTGCCTTCGTGCCTGTCTATCAGTGTGTCGAAATTACACTATTTTTTCCAATCTGTATGTATGTGAACCGAATAACAGACAAACTAATCACAGAATCGCCATGAAATTTCGCCAATATACTCCTGGTGACCAAAGGATGAAGTGATTAAAATTTGGTGCATGTAGGTCACTTTATAACCTCAAAATTACCTCCGTCTGTGTGTATGTCAACATGATTACAGAAAAACTATGGGGAGAATCGATATGAAATTTTGTACAGACGTTCTTATTGCTAAAAGGATGAGGTGATTAAAATTTGGTGCATGTAGGTCACTTTATAACCTCTAATCACCTCTGACTGTCTGTATGTCAACGGAATTACGGAAAAACTAATAGAAGGATCTATATGAAATTTTGTACAGACGTTCCTATTGCTAAAAGGATGACGTCATCAAAATTTGGTGCCTTCCTACACTTGGTTTTCTTTTCGTTTTTTTTTTTTTTTTTTTCATATTAATCCATTTCCCCCTCGTCTCTTTCCCTCTCAAACTTTGCCTTCGTTCCGTCCCTCTCAATTTCTCCATAATATTCTCTCTCTCTCTCTCTCTCTCTCTCTCTCTCTCTCTCTCTCTCTCTCAGCCACCAACACGTCTGCAATATCTTTCTCCTCCCCTCCCCTCCCCTCCCTCCTCTCTGACTGCGCTAGTCTGACCCCTCCCCTCCCTCCCTCTCTCCCTCCCCCCTACTGCGCCAGTCAGCTCTCTCTCTCCCTTCCCTCCCCACCCTTCCCCTCCCCTCTCCCCTCCCCTCCCAAAGTCTTAGTAAAGTTGAGTAATGTCTCCCTGGGTTCCCTCCCCCTCTTCCACTCCCTCCCCCTCCCCCTCTTCCACTCCCTCCTTTACACTCTTCCTGCTCTCACTCATTCTCTCTCTCCCTCCCACTCTCCTTGTTCCATCCTTCCTCACATTCTCTCTCTCTCTCTCTCTCTCTCTCTCTCTCTCTCTCTCTCTCTCACTTTCTTCATTCTTCCTTCCTTCCTCACATTCTCTCTCTCTCATCACTTTCCTCATTCTTCCTCTCCTCTTACCCTCATATATCTCTCCATCTTCTCTCTCCCTTGCTCTGCTCTCTCTCTCTCTCTCTCTCTCTCTCATTTCCCATGCTATTAGTCTCCTCACATCAGTAGGCCTATACTCTCTCTCTCTCTCTCTCCTACCAATCCCCTCACACACACACACACACACATTCAGACCTCTCTCTCTCTCTCTCTCTCCTATAAATCCCTTCATACACACACACACACACACACACACACACACACACACACACACACACACACACACACATTCAGACCTCTCTCTCTCTCTCCTACAAATCCCCACACACACACATACACACACACACATTCAGACTTCTCTCTCTCTCTCTCTCTCTCTCACCCTTGCCCTTTACGCCACCAAAGCTCCCTGAGAATTAATTTATTTTCCTTTACTCTCCCTCCCTCCCTCCGCCCTGGGGGAGGAAGGGAGAGAATGAAAGGGAGGGAGAGGAAGGAGGGAAGGGAGGGGGAAAGAGGAAGAGAGGAGGTTAGAGGGAGAGAATGAAAGGGGGGAGGAAGGAGGGGGAGGAAGAGTATGAAAAAGAGGAAGAGGAAGGGAGGGTAAGGGAGGAGGAGAGAATGAAAGTGGGAGGAAGGCGGGAAGAAGGGAGGAGGTTAGGGAGAGAGAGAATGAAAGGGAGAGGAAGGTACGAGGAAGGGAGGATGGAGGGAGGGAGAAATGAATGGGAGGAGATGGAAGGAAGGAAGGATGAGGGGGAAAGAAGGGAGGAAGACGAAGGGAGGGTGAGGGAGAAAGGGAGCGAATGAATGGAAGGAAGAGGGAGAATGAAAGGGGGAAGAGGAAGGGAGGGTGAGGGAGAAAGGGAGCGAATGAATGGAAGGAAGAGGGAGAATGAAAGGCGGAAGAGGAAGGGAGGGTGAGGGGGACAAGGGAAAAAGAGAGGAAGGGAGGGAGAAAATGAAAGCGATGAAGAGGAAGGGAGGTAGAAATGGAGAGGGAGAGAAAGGCAGGAGAAAGTGAGGCAGAGGGACAGAATGAAAGGTAGGGAGAAGCGAATAGGGTGGAGGAAGGGAGAGAGAGAGAGAGGTGAAAGGAGGGTAAGGGATATAAAAGAAAATGCAAGGGAGGAACGAAGGAAAGAATCAGGAAGGGAGGGAGGGAGGGAGGGAGGGAGGGAGGGAGGGAGGAAGGAAGGAAAGAAGGGAAGGAGGAAGAAAGGGAAGGAAGGGAGGAAGGAAGGAAGGAGAGAAGAAAGAATCGAAGAAAGGAGGGGAGAAAGGAAAAGAGAGAGATGAAATGAAGTGAGAGAAAAGAGTGGAGAAGAGAGAAGAGAGGAGGATGGAGAGAGAGGAGAGAAAGAGAGAAGATGGAATGAATGAATGAAGAGAAGGAGGAGGAGATGGAGAGTAAAGGGAGGGAAGTATTTCTCTTCTCTCCCTTCCACTTCAATGTTCCCTACTCTCTCTCTCTCTCCTTTCATGCACGTCCCTCTCTTTTACTCTTCTTTCTCCTCTCTTTATTAAATTTCCTTCTCCCTCCCCTTAAGCCCTCCCCCTCCCCACCCACTCTCTCTCCTCCCATTCACTCCCCTCCCTCCCTCCTCCCTCTCTCTCTCTCCTCCCATACATTCCCATCCTTTCCTCTCTGTCCCCCCCCTCCCTCTCCTACTTGCTCCCTCCTTCCCTCCCTCTCTCTCCCTCCCTCCCTCCCTCCGCTCGGCAAAACACATCAGGATTAACGTGGGAGATTGTGGGATTATTGTGAGAGAGAGAGAGAGAGAGAGAGAGAGAGAGAGAGAGAGAGAGAGAGAGAGAGAAGGAAAAATGAGAGGAAAAAAGAATGTGAGAGGGGGAGAGATGGGTGAAAGAGAGAGAGAGAGAGAGGGTGGGGAGGAAGGGAGGAGGCCATCTATCTTCTCTAATTCTTCCGATATTATCTTTTTCCTCCTCTCCTTATCTCCCTCCCTCCCTCCCTCTCCTCTCTCTCTCTCTTCTTAACTTCTTCTCTCGATTCTCTCTCTCCCCACCTCCCCTCTCACTATCTCCCTTCCTGCCCTCTCACTCTCTCCCTTCCTCCCTTCTCATTCCCCCTCTATCTTCTCTCCCACTGAAGGGTACCTATTTCTCTCTCCCTCCCTCCCTCTCTCTCTCAACATGATCTCTCCATCTCCTCACTCAATCCACCTCTCTCTCTCTCTCTCTCTCCAGTCGCCTTCACTAAGCCTCTCACTCTCCCTACCTCTCTCTCAAGCTCCCTACCTCTCAGCTTCTCTCCCTCCTTCTCATCTTCCCTACCTTGCCTCTCTCTCTCTCTCTCTCTCCATCCCGACCGGCGTACCTTTTCTTCATTTTTACTGAGAGAGAGAGAGAGAGAGAGAGAGAGGTTAAGAGGAAAGTCTTTGCCTTATAACTCCATTTCCTTCCCCTCCTACCTACCTAACTCCCTTCCTACCTACCTAACTACCTATCTACTTACTTCCCTCCCTACCTACCTACCCACCTCCCTTTCTACCTACCTACCTACTTCCCTGGCTCCCTTCCTACCTACCTACCTACCTACCAACTTCCATCCCTAACCCTGCCTTCCATCCTCTTTACTCATCAGTCTTAGTCTTGCTTCCCCGCCTCTCCTTCCTCTGCCACCCTGCTACCTCCCCTGCCTACCCTCCCTGTCACTCTGCTACCGTACCTCCCCTGCCAACCTCCCATGCCACCTTGCCTGTTTCCCTCCCCTGCCACCCTGCCTCCCTCCCCTGCCTTCCTCTCCGCCACCTTGCCTACCTCTTCGCCACATTGCCTGCCTCCCCTGCCACCCTGCCTACCTCTCCGCCACATTGCCTGTCTCCCCTGCCTTCCTCCCCTGCCACCCTGCCTACCTCCCCTGCCTCCCTCACGCCATCGATCGACCGCTGTCTAATTCCCAACCTCTATTACCCCATCGTTATCGGCCCTCTCCCCCTTCTCTCCCCTCTCCCCACACCCCTCTCTCCCCACTCCCCACCCCCTCTCTTCCTTCCCTCTCCCTTCCTTCCTCTCTCTCTCTATCCATCCTCTCTTATTTCCCTCTCACCTCCTCTCTTCCTTCCCTCTCTCTCTCTCTCTCTCTCTCTCTCATATTTTGTTTATCACTCTTGTCTCTCTCTCTTCCTTCCTATCTTCCTTTGGTCCCTCCTTTTCTCTCCTTTTCCTTCCTTCTTTCACTTCTCTCCATCTTCCCTTCCTTCCTTCCATTATTCTTTTTCACTTAACTTCCTCCATCAGTCTCTTTTCTCTCCTCCCTCCCTCCTTTCCTACCTCAATCCCTCCTTCCTTCCTTCCTTTATCGTCTACTTTCCTTCCTTCAGTTCTTCCCTCCCTCTTTCTTTGTTAGTTTTCATCTCTCTCTCCTTCCTCCTTCCTTCTTTTCGTCTTCCTTCTATTCGTCCATCCATCCTTCTTCCTTCAATCTCTCCTCCCTTCCCTTTCTCCCTTCTTCCTTCAGTTATATTCTCCTTTCCTTCCCTCATTCTCCCTCCCTGCCCTTCCATCCTTCCTTCCCTCATTTCCATCCCTCCTCCACTCATGTTTCCTTCCTTTCATCCCCTTCACCTTCCTCTCACTCCTTCTTTCCTTCCTTCGTCTTCTTCTCATCTTCACTCTTTTTCCCTCCTTCCTTCCATCCCCTTCCTCTTCCTTTCTTCTTCACTCATTCTTTCCCTACTTCTCTACCTCTTTCCTTCCCTCCTCTTCCTCCTTCCTTCCTTCTTTTCCATCGAATCTCCTTCCTGCTTCCTTCCATTCTCTCCTCCTTCACCTCTTTCCTATAACCTTCCTCCTCTCCCTCTTTCCTTCCCTCCTTCTCTTTCTCCTTCCTTCCCTCCTACTCTTCCTCCTTCCTCTTTCCTTCCCTCATTCTCTTCCTCTTTCCTTCCCTCCTCTTCCTCCTTCCTTCCCTCCTGCTCTTCCTCCATCCTTCCCTCCTCTTCCTCCATCCTTCCCTCTTCCTCTCCCTCCTTCCTCCTTCCTTCCCTCCTCCTCTTCCTCCTTCCTCTTCATCCCTCCTTCCTTCCCTCCCTCCTTCAACCTTCTCATGTAAACATCTCATCCCAATTTTTTTCTCTCCCTCTAAGGTAACTCTCCTCCACTCTCACTTTTTCTCTCCCCTCTCTCCCTCACTCTCTCTTTCTCTCTCTCCCTTCCTTCCTCTCTTCTTCGCTTAATTTAACTCACTTATTCTATTTAACAAGGGAGAGAAAGAGAGAGAGAGAGAGAGAGAGAGAGAGAGAGAGAGAGAGAGAGAGAGAGAGAGAGAGAGACTGATACCGTATCTGCCCCACTTAACTAATTTAGTCTTATAAATCACTGTTATCTCTCTCTCTCTCTCTCTCACACACACTCTCTCTCTCTCTTCACATCTTCCTCTCCTTTTATCTTTCTTTAATCGGATTTCAAGCTCTCTCTCTCTCTCTCTCTCTCTCTCACCTGTTAACCTTTTGTTGCCCCCTCCCCCCCCTCCCCTCGCGTTCCCTCCTTTAATCAACGTCTCTTCCTCACTCACTCACTCTCTCTCTTCCTCTCTCACTTTCTCACTCTCTCACACTTCACTTTCTTCCTACTTTTTCACTCCTTGACTGGGTGACGTGGCTCTCTCTCTCTCTCAATTCTACCTCCTCCCACTTTCCTTCCCTATCTCCTTTCTTCCCTCCTCTCTCTCTCTTTTTTTCTCCCTTCTTGCTTTCCTCTCTTCCTTCCCTCTCATCCCCTCTGTCTTCTTCCCATATCCTCTCTCTTTCTTTCCTCTCCTTCCTCTTCCCTCTCCTCAGCCTTCTCTCTTTCTCTTCCATTCCTCCCTTTCCTCTACTCTCCCTCCTCCCTTTTTCCACTGCCCTCTCTCTCTCTCTTTCCTCCCCTTCCTCTCCCCTCTTCTGCGACCAATCAACTTTACACCCTCATAGAATACCTCTCTCTCTCTCTCTCTCACTCACTCCTGTCTTTCTCTCTCCATATCCTCTTACACTCTCCCTTCACACACACACACACACACACACACACACACACACACACTACGCTCTCTCACCTCTCCACTTTGCCTCTCTCCCTCTCTCTCTCTCTCCATATCCTCTTACACTATCCCCTTCACACACACACACACACACACTACTCTCTCTCACCTCTCCACTTTGCCTCTCTCTCTCTCCATATCCTCTTACATTCTCCCCTTCACACACACACACACACACACACACACACACACACACACACACAGGCACACGCACACACACACACACTACGCTCTCTCACCTCTCCACTTTGCCTCTCTCTCACTCCATATCCTCTTATACTCTCCCCTTCACACACACACACACACACACACACACACACACACACTACGCTCTCTCACCTCTCCACTTTGCCCCTCTCTCTCTCTCTCTCCTCCCCTCTTTGCTCTCTCCTTCATCTTCCTCTCCCTCCTCTTCAGTCCAATTTTTCTCTTTCTCCCCTCCTCTCTTTCCTTCCCCTCTCTCACTCTCTCTCCCCTCGCTCTCTTCTCTACAGTACTTCCCTCTCCATTATCTTGACCCTTCTCTCTCTCTCTCTCTCCTGTGCTTCCACTTCCTCCACACACACACACACACACACACACACACACACACACACACACACACACACACACACACACACACACACACACACACACACACAATTTTACACCAATATCACACACATCCTACTTTCTTAATTCTCTCTCTCTCTCTTCTCTAATACTCCTCCCCGTCCCCTTTCCTCTCTCTACCCTTCCTCCCTTTTCCCCTCCTCTCCCTTTCTCCTCTCTATCTTTCCTCCCTTATTTTTCTCTCCCTCCCTTTCCTACCTCTTCTCCCTTTCTCTCCCCTACCTTTCCTCCCTTTCTTTCCCCTACCTCTCCTACCTTTCTCTCCTCTACCTCTCCTACCTTTCTCTCCCCTACCTCTCCTCCCTTTCTCTCCCCTACCTCTCCTCCCTTTCTCTCTCCTACCTCTCCTCCCTTTCTCTCCCCTACCTTTCCCCCCTTTCTCTCCCCTACCTCTCCTCCCTTTCTCTCCCCTACCTTTCCTACCTCTCCTCCCTTTCTCTCCCCTACCTCTCCTCCCTTTCTCTCCCCTACCTTTCCTACCTCTCCTCCCTTTCTCTCTCCTACCTCTCCTCCCTTTCTCTCCCCTACCTTTCCTACCTCTCCTCCCTTTCTTTCCCCTACCTCTCCTCCCTTTCTTTCCCCTACCTTTCCTCCCTTTCTTTCCCCTACCTCTCCTCCCTTTCTTTCCCCTACCTCTCCTCCCTTTCTTTCCCCTACCTTTCCTCCCTTTCTTTCCCCTACCTTTCCTCCCTTTCTCTCCCCTACATTTCCTCCCTTTCTCTCCCCTACCTTTCCTCCCTTTCTTTCCCCTACATTTCCTCCCTTTCTCTCCCCTACCTTTCCTACCTCTCCCTCCTTCTCCCCTACCCCTCCTCCCTTTCTCTTCCCTACCGGTACCTATCCTCCCTTCTCCCCTACCCCTCCTCCCTTACTCTCCCCTACCTTTCCTCCCTTCGCCCCCTCCCCCAAAGGGTGTATGGTTCAGGTAACAAGGCCCTGACACCTGACCCCTACCACAACAACCATTACTACCACAACTACAACCATTACAACTACTCTACCACTACTACAACTATCCCTATCGCAACCACCACGTCAGTACCACAACTACCACCACCACTACCACAAATACCACCACAACTATCACCAACACCACTAGCACAACTACCACCACCACCACCACCACCACTACTACCACAACTACCACCACCACCACCACTACTACCACAACTACCACCACTACCACAATCACCACCACCACAACCACAACTACCATCACCACTACCACAACTACCACCACCACTACCACCACCACCACCACCACCACCACTACCACAACCCCATCACCTTCCTTCATTACATTCTAGGATTACATTATAATATCAATACTCATTCTAGATTACATCAGTTCTCTCTCTCTCTCTCTCTCTCCTGCTCTTGCACCCATCTATCCTTCTCTCTTCCTCCTTCCTTCCTTCCTTCCGCTCTCTATTTCTCTCAAGACACTGCCTCTCTCTCTCTCACACTCACACACACACACACACATCTTCCCTCCCTCCTTGCCTCTTCCTCTTCTTCCTTTCCCCCTTCCTTAAATCTCTCTCTCTCTCTCTCTTGATCAATAATACTTATCCTTTATCTAGCCCTTACCAGCCCTTAGTAGCCCTTATCTAGCCCTCAGTAGCCCTTACCAGCCCTTATCAGCTCTTAGTAACCCTTATCTAGCCCTTAGTAGCCTTATCTAGCCCTCAGTAGCCCTTACCAGCTCTTAGTAGCCCTTAGTAGCCTTATCAGCCCTTAGTAGCCGTTATCTAGCCCTTAGTGGCCCTTATCTAGCCCTTAGTGGCCTTATCTAGCCCTTAGTAGCCCTTATCAGTCCTTAGTCTCTCTCTTTCTTCCCTAGTCTCCCCAACCCTACCCTAGCCTCCCCTCCCCTCCCCACCCCTACCATACCCTCCCCAGCCCTCCCCTAGCCTCCCCAGCCCTACCATTGCCCCCCCAGCCCTACCCTAGCCTCCCCAGCCCTTCCATAGTCTCCCCAGCCCTACCCTAGCCTCCCCAGCCCTTCCATAGTCTCCCCAGCCCTACCCTAGCCTCCCCAGCCCTACCATTGCCCCCCAGCCCTACCCTAGCCTCCCCAGCCCTTCCATAGTCTCCCCAGCCCTACCCTAGCCTCCCCAGCCCTTCCATAGTCTCCCCAGCCCTACCCTAGCCTCCCCAGCCCTTCCATAGTCTCCCCAGCCCTACCCTAGCCTCCCCAGCCCTACCATAGTCTCCCCAGCCCTACCCTAGCCTCCCCAGCCCTTCCATAGTCTCCCCAGCCCTACCCTAGCCTCCCCAGCCCTACCATAGTCTCCCCAGCCCTACCCTAGCCTCCCCAGCCCTACCATAGTCTCCCCAGCCCTACCCTAGCCTCCCCAGCCCTTCCATAGTCTCCCCAGCCCTACCCTAGCCTCCCCAGCCCTTCCATAGTCTCCCCAGCCCTACCCTAGCCTCCCCAGCCCTTCCATAGTCTCCCCAGCCCAACCCAAGCCTCCCCAGCCCTTCCATAGTCTCCCCAGCCCTACCCTAGCCTCCCCAGCCCTTCCATAGTCTCCCCAGCCCTACCCTAGCCTCCCCAGCCCTACCATAGTCTCCCCTCTCAGCCTGACACTGTCCTTCACTCTCTCTCTCCGCAGCACTCCCATCTCCCTCCCTGTCCCCCTCTCTCCCCTCTTTCTTGACCCGTCCTCCCCTCCCCTCTCCTTTCTCCCCTTCCCCCCTTTCTCTCTCTCTCTCACACACGGTCTCCTATCCTTCTGACATTCCCTCCCTCTCCCCTCCTTCCCATCCCTTCCCCTCCTATCTTCATTTCTCCTCCTTTCCTTACCCCTCCTCCTCCCTCACACCCCCCTCTCTCTATAAACTCTCTCTCCTCTGTCTCCCGATACCATCCTTTTCTTTTTCTCCCCTCTCCCCATTCCTCTTCACCCCTCCCTATCTCTCTCCACCCCCTTCTTCTCCCCTCCCTACCTCTCTCCCTCTTCACCCTTCCCTTCCCCTCTTCTCCCGTCCCTAGCCCTCTCCACACCTCTCTCCCCCTTTCCTCCCCTCTTCTCCCCTCCCTATCCCTCTCATCTCTCTCCCCCTCTCCTCACCCTTCCCCTCCCCATCCCTCTCCACACCTCTCTCCCCCTTTCCCTCCCCTCCCTATCTCTCTCCCCTTCTTCTCCCCTCCCTATCCCTCTCCACACCTCTCTCCCCCTCCCCTCACCCTTCCCCTCCCCTCCTCTCCCCGAGCTGGCAGCGCTATTTAAGCCCACGAGGGGACGCATTTAGCCACACCTCCACCACATTAGCCCTTAGCCCAGCCCGTATTAGCCCTTAGACCAGCCCTTATCACCCCTTAGACCTGCCCTACCACCCATTAGACTAGCCCTTATCTGCTCTTAGACCAGCCCTTATCACCCCTTAGACCTGCCCTATCACCCCTTAGACCAGCCCTTATCTGCCCTTAGACCAGCCCTTATCACCACTTAGACCTGCCCTATCACCCCTTAGACCAGCCCTTATCAACCCTTAGATCAGCCCTTATCTGCTCTTAGACCAGCCCTTATCACCCCTTAGACCAGCCCTTATCTGCTCTTAGACCACCCCTTATTAGCCCTTAGACCTGCCCTTATCAGCCCTTATCACCCCTTAGACCAGTCCTTATCACCCCTTAGACCAGCCCTTATCTGCTCTTAGACCAGCCCTTATCACCCCTTAGACCTGCCATATCACCCATTAGACCTGCCCTTATCACCCATTAGACTAGCCCTTATCTGCCCTTAGACCAGCCCTTATTAGCCCTTAGACCTGCCATTATCAGCCCTTAGACCAGCCCTTATCACCCCTTAGACCTGCCCTTATCACCCCTTAGACCTACCCTTATTAGCCCTTAGACCTGCCCTTATCACCCCTTAGACCTGCCCTTATCAACCCTTAGACCTACCCTTATTAGCCCTTAGACCAGCTCTTATCACCCCTTAGACCAGCCCTTATCACCCCTTAGACCAGCCCTTATCACCTCAGACCAGCCCTTATCACCTTAGACCAGCCCTTATCACCCCTTAGACCTGCCCTTATCAGCCCTTAGACCTGCCCTTATCAGCCCTTAGACCTGCCATTATCACCCCTTAGACTAGCCCTTATCAGCCCTCAGACCAGCCCTTATCAACTCGTAGACCAGCCCTTATCATCCCTTAGACCAGCCCTTATTAGCCCTTATCACCCCTTAGACCAGCCCTTAGAGAGAGAGAGAGAGAGAGAGAGAGAGAGAGAATAGTGGGGAAAAAAGAGGGAGGGAGGAAGTGAGACGGGAGAAAGGAAGGAGCAAGGAGAGAGCAGGAAGGGAAGGGAGGGAGGAGAGAGGAGGAAGGGAAGGGAGGGAGGAGAGAGGGAGGGAGGGAGCCACGGAAATTGCCTGGAGAAAATGTAGAGTGAGGGAGGGAAGGAGGAGGGAGGGAGGGAGGGAGGAGGAAGTGGGATAGGAGGAGGAGACGGAGGAGAAGGAGAAAGAATACGAGGAGGAGGAGGAGAAGGAGAAGAAGAAGAAAGAATACGTGGAACAGGAGGAGGAGGAGGAGGAGGAAGAAGAGGAGGAGGAGGAGGAGGAGGAAAATAAACAAAACATGACAAAAACAAATACAAACAGAGAGGTTGATTGCAATGTCCTCTCTCTCTCTCTCACACACACATACATACACACACACACACACACACACACACACACACACACACACACAGAGGTCCACAACAACAACAAATAAAGACAATAACCACACCAATAAACTTCCCCCACCATCACTACCACAACTACCACCATCCCTACCACAACTACCACCATTCCTGCCACAATTACCACTACCTCCATTCCTACCACAACTACCACCATCACTACCACAACCACCACCATCCCTACCACAATTACCACCATCACTACCACAACTACCACCATCACTACCACAACTACCACCATCACTACCACAATCACCACCATCCCTACCACAACTATCACAATCACCACCATCACTACCACTACTTCCATCATCCCTACCACAACTACCACCATCACTACCACAACTAACACCATTACCATCACAACTACCACTACCACCATCACTACCACAACTACCACAATTACCACCATCACTACCACTACTTCCATCATCCCTACCACAACTACCACCATTCCTACCACAACTACCACCATTCCTACCACAACTACCACCATTCCTACCACAACTACCACCATTCCTACCACAAGGGCGCCAATGCATCCCTGGGGTGGAAATAAAGCGAGAAAGAGAGAGAGAGAGAGAGAGAGAGAGAGAGAGAGAGAGAGAGAGAGAGAGAGAGAGAGGAAAAACGAATGAGGGAGGGGAAAGGAGGGGAGGAGAGAAAAGTGAGAAAAAAGGGAGGGAAGTGGAGGGAAGGATAAGTGAAAGGGAAGGAAGGAAAAAGTGAAGGGGAGAGAAAATAGTGAGGAAAGAAAGGAGGGGGAGAGAGAGAAAAAAGACGAGGGGGAGGAGGGGGAGGGGTAAAAATCAATCCCCTCCCCCTCCCTCCTCCCCTCCCTCTCTCTCGAAGTGGTATGGTGAGTGAGTTAGGGAGGGAGGGAGGGAGGGAGGAGTATGAGGGGGAGGGAGGGAGGTCCGGTGAAGGAGGAAGGAGAGAAGGAAGGCATGATGAAGGGGAGGAAGAAAGACAAAGTGATGGAGGAAGGAAAGAAGGAAGGACGTTAAGGCAAAGAAGGAAGGAAGAGAAGGAAGTAGGTATGGTGAGGAAGGAAGGAAGGAGGGAAGGAAGGAAGGAGGGAAGGAAGGAAGGAGGGAAGGAAGGAAGGAAGGAGGGAAGGAAGGAAGGAGGGAAGGAAGGAAGGAAGGAGGGAAGGAAGGAGGGAAGGAAGGAAGGAAGGAAGGAGGGAAGGAAGGAAAGGAGGATTAGACCAGTCGACACACTATAAAATATTATTATTATTATGCAAATTATACACCACACCACACACCACCACACCACACCATACTCCACCACAGTAATGTAGTGTGGTGAACTATACACACACACACACACTTTCTCGGTTACCAATAATACACATACACTTGTTTTAACACTCTCTACACCTTTTAGTCCTCTCTCTCTCTCTCTTTCTTTCTTTCTCTCACTCTCTCTTGGTCAGTCTTAGTCCTATTCTAACCTTTCTTAGATGTAATAGGCCTCTCTCTCTCTCTCTTTCTTTCTTTCTCTCTCTAATAAAATATGTCACCCCATCTATTCCCCTCCCCCTCCTCTCCCCACCTACTGTACTGGACTAACTGGATTACACACGCTCCCCTTCTCCCCACGTCTTCTCCTCCCCCTCCCCTCCCTTGCTTCTTCCCCCCTTCTCCCCACGTCTTCTCGCCCCCTCCCCTCCCCTCCTTCTCCCTCCCTCAGTCTCTCCTCCTTCCATCCATCTCTCCCCCTCCCCTCCCCTACATCTCCCTCAATCTCCAATCCTCCCCACCTTCCCTTTCCTTCCCCCTCAGCACTCCACCCCTCTCCCCACACGCTAACTTTTTAATTTCTCTACGCCTGTCTCTTCTCCCCAACCTCCTCTTTTGTCTCCCCATCCTCTCCCCTCTTCCTCTCTCCTCCCTCTCCCCTCTTCTAATCTTAGTTCTCTTCTCTTTTCCTCCCCAACTTCTTCTCTTTCATCTCCCAACCCCTCTTCTATTCTCTCCCCACTCTCTTCTCCTTTCCCCCTCCCCACCTTTCTTCTCCCCTTCATCTTCATTTCCCCTCCCCTCTCTCTTTTCCCTAAGTACTCATCTCTTTTCATTTTCCTTCCCATTCTCCCCTCTTTCCTCCCCACCCTCTCTCCCCATCATCAGCTCTCCCCCTCCCCAAATATCCTACAGTCCTTCCCCCCTACCCCCGACATTTCCTCCCCAATTCCTTTCACCCCTCCATCATCTTTACACCTTTTCCTCCTCCCCCTCCCCTTCTTATATCCTTCCTCTCCCTCCCCCTCCCCTCCCTTCCTCCCCTGACCCTGCCCAATCACCTCTGACCCCTCCCCGCCCACTTCTCACCCTTCCTCTCCCCCCTCCCCCTCTCAAACCGCAACAACCTCCCCCAACACCCTACCATCCTTTCTTCCCTCCCTCCTCCCCCCTCTCTCTCACCATCCTCCTTCCTTTCTTCACTCGCCACTCCCTCCCACCCCATCGTTCTCCTCCCCTTCCCTCCCCTATCTACTCCCCAACCCCTCAGACCGTATCAACTCCCTTCCCTCCCTCCCCCTCCCTCCTCTCACAAATTCCTCCCCCTCCTCCAATGCTCACACTTCCTCCCTCCCTTCCACCCCTCCCTCACTCCCTCCCCCGCTCTCAAACCGTAACGACTCCCCTCCCTTCCCTCTCCCTCCCTCCCCCTCCCCCCTCACTATCCCGACCACAGCTGCACACACACACACACACACACACACACACACACACACACACACACACACACACACACACACACACACACAGGGGTGAAGATGATGGGTGAGGCAGTGGGATAATCGACCGTATGACCTTCTCCCCTCCCCCCTCTCTCCCCCTCCCCTCCCCTTCCTCCTTCCTTCTCTCTCTCCGTCTCCACTTACCCTTCCTTCTTCACACTCTCTCTCTCTCTCTCCCTTCCCCTGCTTCTCTTTCCTCTCTCTCCTTTCCTCCCTTTTCCTTTCTTGCCTCCACCTCCTTCTCTCTCTCTCTCTCCCTTTTCCTTTCTTGCCTCCACCTCCTCCTCCTCTCTCTCTCTCTCCCTTTTCCTTTCTTGCCTCCTCCTCCTCCTCCTCTCTCTCTCTCTCTGTCTCTCTCCCTTCCTCCCTGTTCCTTTCTTGCCTCCTCCTTTCTCTCTCTCTCTCTCCCCCTTCCACCCTTTTTCTTTCTTGCCTCCTCCTCCTCCTCCTCTCTCTCTCTCTCTCTCCCCAATCATTACTACCCACCCTAACACTTCATTCACACTTCAACTCTCTCTCTCTCTCTCTCCCCAATCTTTACTACCCACCCTAACACTTCATCTCTCTCTCTCCCCAATCTTTAATACCCACCCTAACACTTCATCTCTCTCTCTCCCCAATCTTTACTACCCACCCTAACACTTCAACTCTCTCTCTCTCTCCAATTTATACTCATTATCTTCCTTCCTCCTTTAATTTCTTCTTCCATCCTTCCTTCCGTTCAGGTTATTCATACTGGTAGCTTATACACAAAGTATTATAGAATGTAGTTTTCCTTTTCAGTCTTTCCTATGAAATTTCCATGTCAGTTTTTCCATGCTGCGTGGTGGTTTTTCTCACTTTTTCTTGCCAGTTTTGGCTGGAGGGTTTGGAGGCGGGGGGAGCCTTCTTGCTTTACTATCCTTATCCTTCAGCATGTAGAGTTAGATCTTGTAGTCATAGTCTGCTCTGTAACAAACAGCCTCGAAAGGACCATAAGGTCTGTTGCTGTTTGCTTTCCTTTGTACTCCTTTCCTTCCTTCCTTCCCTCCACTTCATTTGTTTTCCCCTCCTTCCCTCCCTACTGTCTTCTCTTTCTCTCCACCCTCTTTCCTCCGTTCTCTCTCCTTCCCCTTCCCATCTCTACCTACCTACCTTCCCCTCCCCTCTCCTCCCCTTCCCCTCCAATCTATCCTATCCCTCCCCCCTCCAGTCAATCCTGTCCCCTTTCCCTCCCCTCCACTCCATCTTACTCCCCTCACTTCCTCTCCCCTCCCCTCCCCTTTATCTTACTCCCCTCACTTCCTCTCCCCTCCCCTCCCCTTTTTTCACCCCTTTCTTGATATCCTGTATTTTTCTTTGAGTCTCAGTAGCTATATAACAATCATAATAACAATGATAATAGTAGCAGTAGTAGTAGTAGTAGTTGTAATAGTAGTAGTAATGGTGATGGTAGTAGTAGTACTTGTAATAGTAGTAAAAATAATAATGATACGGCAATATGATAATAATAATAAAAATAATAATAATAATAATAAAAATAATAATACAACAACAACAACAACTACTACTACTACAACTAATAATAATAATAATAATAGTATCAGCTACATCCTACCCTACATCAAACACAGGGAGAGAACCAGTAGGTATGATGCTGTCTGCTTTCCTTTATCCTCCCTTTCTACTCCCTACCTTCTCCTCCCTTTCCATCCATCCCCCCTTCCATCTCTCCCTCCTTCCCCTCCCTACCATTTCCTCCCTTTCCCTTTTCCCTCCATCCCTCCCTCCTTCCCCTCCCTACCTTATCCTCCTTTTCCCTCCATCCCCCCTTTCATCTCTCCCTCCTTCCTCCCTCCCTTACCCATTTTTCCCCTCCCTTCCATCTCTCCCTCCTTCCTCTCCCTTACTCCCCTTCTCCTCCCTACATTTTCCCCTCTCCCTTCCCCTCAACTCCCACGTTTCCTCCCCCTCCATCCCATCCAACTCTTTCTCCCTGTCCTTCCCCCCAGCCTCTTCTCCCCTCCCCCTTCCCCTCCCCATCCTATATTTCCTCTCCCTCCATCCCATCCAATTCTTTCTCCCTGTCCTCCCACCCTCCCTTTTCCTCCCTCACCTCCATATCTCCTTACCCCTCCTTCCTCAGCTGTTCCTCCCCCCCTCCCTCTTCGCCCCTCACCTCCATCTCTCCTCCCTCAACTGTTCCTCCCCCCTCCCTCTTCGCTCCACACCTCCACCTCTCCTTCCCCCTCCCCCTCCTCCCTCAGCTATTCCTCTCCCCTCCCTCTTCGCTCCACACCTCCACCTCTCCCCTCCCTCTTCGCCCTTCACCTCCATCTCCCCTTCCCCCTCCCCCTCCCCTACTCCGTCCCTCCCCCTGACCTCTCTTTAACCCCGGTCAAAGGTCAACCCAGCCTGACTGTTTAGCTTCACCCGCGGAAATTAGGAATGGGGAAAAGGGGAGGGGACTGAAGGGGAGGGAAGGGGAGGGGAGGGGAGGGGAGGGGAGGGGAGGGAAGTGGAGGGGAGGGAAAGGAAGGGAAAGGAATGGAGAGGCAAACGAGAGGGGAAGAGGAAAGGGAGGGGAGAGCAAGGGAAGAGAGGGGAGGGAAGGGGAAGGAAAGGGAGGGGAGGGGAGAAAAGGGAAAGGGAGGGGAGGGGAGGAAAAGGGAAAGGGAGGGGGAAGGGTATGGAAGATATTGATGGGGAAGGAGGGAGACTGACAGAAAGAAAGGAGGGGAGTGGATGATGATGATGATGATGATGATGATGATGAGAAGGAGGAGGAGGAGATGGGAAGGGAGGGGAGAGAAGAAAGGAGAGGCGTTGTTTGAGAAAGGGAAGGAAGAGCATGGAAGGAAAAAGGAGGGACGAGGAAGACAGGAGGAGGGAGAGGAGAACAGAAAGGAGGAAAGGGAATGGGAAGGTAGGAAAGGAGGAAGGGAGAAGAAGGAAGGATGGGGCCGAGAGAGAGAGAGAGAGAGAGAGAGAGAGAGAGAGAGAGAGAGAGAGAGGGGGGGGAGGGGGTAATGAAACAATGATAAGAGAGGAACATAAGGGTTAATATGAGGGGAGGGGAGGGGAGGGGGAGGGAACAAAGGAAGGGGAGGGGATGTTACCTCACCTCTTCCTCCCCCTCCAACCAGCATACCTCCCAGTGTGTGTGTGTGTGTGTGTGTGTGTGTGTGTGTGTGTGTGTGTGTGTGTGTGTGTGTGTGTGTGTGTGTGTGTGTGTGTGTGTGTGTGTGTGTGTGTGTGTGTGTGTGTGTGTGTGTGTGTGTGTGTGTGTGTGTGTGTGTGTTGTGTATGTGTGTGTTGTGTTGTGTTGTGTATGTGTGTGTGTGTTGTGTATGTGTGTGTGTTGTGTTGTGTTGTGTTGTGTTGTGTATGTGTGTGTTGTGTATGTGTGTATTGTGTTGTGTATGTGTGTGTGTTGTGTTGTGTATGTGTGTGTGTTGTGTATGTGTTGTGTTGTGTATGTGTGTGTTGTGTATATGTGTGTGTATGTGTGTGTGTGTGTGTGTGTGTGTGTGTGTGTGTGTGTGTGTGTGTGTGTGTGTGTGTGTGTGTATGTGTGTGTGTGTGTGTGTGTGTGTGTGTGTGTGTGTGTGTGTGTGTGTGTGTGTTGTATGTGTGTGTGTGTGTTGTGTATGTGTGTGTGTGTGTGTGTGTGTGTGTGTGTGTGTGTGTGTGTGTGTGTGTGTGTGTTGTATGTGTGTGTGTGTGTGTGTATGTGTGTGTGTGTTGTGTATGTGTGTGTGTGTGTGTGTTACATCTCCCCATTCCCACTCCTCCTCCCTGTCTCTTTCACACCTTTCCTTCCTTCCTCTTCCCTTCATTCTCTCTCTCTCTCACCTTTCATCTTCCTTCCCTATCTCATAATTCAGCCTCTCCCCTCATGTGTGTGTGTGTATGTGTGTGTGTGTGTGTGTGTGTGTGTGTACACAAAGAGCAGGTGAAACAAATGTTGGTCTTACGTTGCTTCACCATACACACACACACACACACACACACACACACACACACACACTAACTCACTTTGACGTTTACACAGGCACTAATCCACAGTCACCCACGCACGCACACACACACACACACACACACACACACACACACACACACACACACACACACACACACACTTTGAAGTCCACGCGCATATATTCACACCCTCTCATGCATTCACATGCACACGCACTCTGAATCATAAAACACACACACACACACACACATATCCATGCACACACACAACTCTTAACATATCCACGCGCACAGACACACACATAATACACCCACGCAACGCACGCACACATATCCATGCACACACAGTCACACATCCCCTCTCGTATCCACGCAGGCACACATACACACACATATCTATGCACACACACCTACGCACATACCCATCAATACACACACACTGACACGATTTTATGTATGCTCTCATACACACACACACACACACACACACACACATCCTCTAAAAAATCCTCACACACTCCCATATATGTGCACACACAAACACGTACATAAAACCGTACACACAAGGACAAAAGCAATAAATTATTAACACGATTCGTTCACACACACACACACACACACGTCCATAATCATTTCTTATTTCCTCTCTCTCTCTCTCTCTCTCTCTCCCCAAAATGGTGAAAATGAAAGCGAGAATACTTTAAAGTCAGTTGTGGGACCAGAAAAGCTTGAGAGAGAGAGAGAGAGAGAGAGAGAGAGAGAGAGAGAGGAGACAGAAAATAAAAGGATGAGGCTAGGGGAGAGTAGGGGATGGGAGGGGAGATGAAGAGGAGAGGGATGGGGAAAGGAGATAAGAGAAAGGAGGGGAGGGAAGGGGAGGGGAGAGGAGATAAGAGAAAGGAGGGGAGGGAAGGGGAGGGGAGAGGAGAGGAGATAAGAGAAAGGAGGGGAGGGAAGGGGAGGGGAGAGGAGAGGAGATAAGAGAAAGGAGGGGAGGGAAGGGGAGGGGAGAGGAGATAAGAGAAAGGAGGGGAGGGAAGAGGAGATAAGAGAAAGGAGGGGAGGGAAGGGGAGGGGAGAGGAGATAAGAGAATGGAGGGGAGGGAAGAGGAGATAAGAGAAAGGAGGGGAGGGAAGAGGAGATAAGAGAAAGGAGGGGAGGGAAGGGGAGGGGAGAGGAGATAAGAGAAAGGAGGGAAGGGGAGATGGACAGAAGAGGAGAGGGAAGGGGAGAAGAGATATGAGAAAGGAGGAGGGGAGGGGAGAATAGAGGAGACGGGGAGAAAGGGGGAGGGGAGATGAAGAAAGAGGGGGAGAGGGAGGGGGAGGGGGCAGGAGGGAGTGATAAGTGACTACAGGTTGCCAGACACCACTACCACAACTACCACCATTACTACCACAACTACCACCATTACTACCACAACTACCACCATTACTACCACAACTACCAACATTACCACCACAACTACCAACATTACTACCACAACTACCAACATTACTACCACAACTACCAACATTACTACCACAACTACCAACATTACTACCACAACTAC
>NC_136986.1:40456869-40459369 GCF_032717465.1 Coenobita brevimanus
TCTCTCTCATACACACACACACACACACACACACACACACACACACACACACAATCCATTCAAATTTCTTTTTAAAAATCACTTACTCTCTCTCTCTCTCTCTCTCTCTCTCACACACACACACACACACACACACACACACACACACATCATTCAAATTCCTTGTTAAAAATCACTTAGTCTATCTTATGGGAAAACACATGGTCCTCTCCATACCTAGGTCGCCTTCACGTGGTGGCACTGATATAACTGTGAGGCTCCCTCACTGCCTTGCTATTTCAACAATCCTCATTCTCCTTATCATATGTATCTAGTTAATTTATTTTCCGGATAGGCTATGGAAATGGGTTAATGAAGACAGTAGTAGTAGTAGTAGTAGTAGTAGTAGTAACAGCAGTAGCAGCAGAAGCAGTAATTATTACTAGTAGTTGTACTATTATTATTATTATTATTATTCTCTCAATAATAATGACAATAATAATAACTAATACTAATAACAGTAGTAGTAGTAGTAGTAATAAATAGTGATATTATTAATAATAATCATCATCATCATAATACCAATACTAACACTAATAATAATAACAATAATAATAATAAATACCGTGAATTCAAGGTATATATTTCTACGTATCCTATGTCTAGCAACTCTATGTCTATATATCTATGTAACTTCTCGCCTGGTACCCCTACGTCTGTGTGTCTATGTAACGTCTCTTCTGAATACATCTTGCGTCTTCCCCTCCCTCTCTCTCTCTTCATATATTCATCTCCATCTTCTCGCGTTTCATCTCCCTTTGGCTTCCTCTTCTTCCCCCTCTTTTCGCCTCTCTCTCTCTCTCTCTCTCTCTCTCCTTTTTATATTCCTCTTACTCACTTCACTTCCTCTTCTTCCCTCCCTCCCACTGTCTGTATCTTCCTTTCTCTCTCTCTCTCTCTCCTCTTTATATTTTTCTTACTCTCGCTTCACTTCCTCTTCCCTCCCTCCCTCCCACTCTCTATTTCTTCCTTTATAACTCTCTCTCTCTCTCCTTGTATCTCACCCTCTCCCTTCAGTTCTTTCCCCCTTCTTCCATAAATCATTGAGCTCTCTCCATTCCCCTCTTCCTTCCTTCGCTTCATATCTCCTCTCTCTCTCTCTCTCTCTCTCCCTCTCTCTCAGTTAATTTCTTTACTTTTTACTGTTCCCAATTTCCCTTTCAATACTTGTCTGTCAGTCTGTCTCCCTGTCTGTCTGTCTGTCTCTCTCTCTCCTTAATTTCAACATCAGTTCAATTATATCTCTCTCCATCCTCAATTACTTCCTTGCTTCCTTCCATCCCTCCTTCCTTGCTTCCTTCCTTCCCTCCCTCCTTCCTTGCTTCCTTCCTTCCCTCTTTCCTTGCTTCCTTCCTTCCCTCATTCTTTGCTTCCTTCCTTCTTTCCCTCCTTCCTTCCCTCCCTCCTTCCTTGCTTCCTCCCTTCCCTCTTTCCTTGCTTCCTTCCTTCCCTCATTCCTTGCTTCCTTCCTTCCTTCCCTCCTTCCTTGCTTCCTTCCTTCCCTCCTCCATCACTCTGTTACCCATCAATCATTTTCTCCCACATAATTTTTCTTCTCCATCTTCCTTCCTCCTTCTTCGTTACTCTTATCTCTTTCTCTCTCTCTCTCTCTCTCTCTCCCCATATATGTCATACCATCTCATATCTCCTCCCGCCTCCATTAGCTTCTCTCCCCCCTCTCCCTCCCTCCCTCCTTCTCTCCCTCTCTGTCCATACCTCTCTTCCTCTCCCTCTCCTATTCTCTCCTTTCCTCTTTTTTCACTTAATTCTTCCTACTCTTGCCTTCTCTCTCTCTCTCTCTCTCTCCTCACTCGTCACCAGTAATGAGATATGTGTGTGTGTGTGTGTGTGTGTGTGTGTGTGAGAGAGAGAGAGAGAGAGAGAGAGAGAGAGAGAGAGAGAGAGAGAGAGAGAGTATTGCACAGCATCACTAGAGGTTAGAGGGTGAAGAGAAGAAGGAGGAGGAGGAGGAGGAGGAGGGAGAGAGAGAGAGAATCAGTGTGGAGTGTGTGGGGTGAGGTAGCAAAGGTTAGAGAGGGGTGAGAGAGGGAAAGAAAAAAAAAGAGAGGGTGAGAGAAAAAAGGGAGAGAAAATGAGAGACTGTGAAGGAAGGAGTGTTAGGGTGAGAGGTGAGGGAGGAGAGAGAGAGAGAGAGAGAGAGAGAGAGAGAGAGAGAGAGAGAGAGAGAGAGAGATGAGGGGAAAGATGAATGTGAAGAAGGGAGGGTCAAGGTTGAGGGGGGTGGAAGGGTGAGGGGGAGAGGGGTGAGGGGGAGAGGGGTGAGGGGGGAGAAGGGGAGGGGGTGAGGGGGGAGAAGGGGGAGGGGGTGAGGGTGGTCAGTAAGGGTCATTTCCAGGGGTCAAACCACGCCCTGCTGACACTTGTGGGGTCAAGGGGCAAAGGTGAGAGGGGTCATGAGAGAGAGAGAGAGAGAGAGAGAGAGAGAGAGAGATGGGAAGAG
>NC_136986.1:40461869-40471869 GCF_032717465.1 Coenobita brevimanus
CTATCCATCAGTTTCTATCTCTCCTCTCTGTCTCTCAATTTTTCCCTTCCCCTTCTATCCATCCGTCTCTCTCTCTCTCTCTCTCTCTCTCTCTCTCTCTCTCCTTGTCACTATCTACCATCCTCTCACTCTCCAGGCGCTCCCTCCCCTTCTTCTCCCTCCCTCCCTTCCTCTCCCCCATCCTTCTTCCTCTCCCTTTCATGTCATGGAGGAGGAGGGAGGAGGAGGAGGGAGGAGGAGGAGGAGGAGGAGGAGGAGGAGGAGGAGGAGGAGGAAGAAGAAGAAGGAGGGAAAGGTTATTGAATTGGATTTGAAGGAAGAAAGAGGATGAGGAAGAGAAAGGAAGACTGAGGAAGGATGGAAGGAAGGAAGGAAGGAAGGAAGAAAGAAAGAAAGGAAAGAGGATGAGAAAGCGAAAGGGAGATTGAGGAAGGAAGAAAGGAAGGATGGATGGATGGATGGATGGATGGATGGAAGGAAGGAAGGAAAGAGCATAAGGAAGAGAAAGGGAGACTGGAAGGAAGGAAGGAAGGAAAGAGCATAAGGAAGAGAAAGGGAGACTGGAAGGAAGGAAGGAAGGAAGGAAAGATGGATGGAAAGAAGGAGGGAATGAAAGAAGGACGGAAGGAAAGAGGAAGAGAAAGAGAGATTGAAAGAGGAAGCAAGAAAGGAAGTAAGGAAGGAAGGAGGAGACAGGGAGACTAAAAAGGGAGGAAGGGAGGGAAGGAGGGATCAGGTCTCAAGCTCCCTGGATTCTCTCTCTCTCTCCCTCCTCCTCCTGTTTCTTCCTTTCTCTTCATTTCCTTCCTCTCTTTCTCCCTCTTTCCTAACTTCCTCTCTTCTTTCCTTCATCATTTAATATTCTTCCTCCTCTTCCTCTCCTCTCCTTCTTCCTCTTCCATCTTTCCTCTTCTCTCCTTCTTCCTCTGTCATCTTTCCTCCTCTCTCCTTTTCCTCCTCCTTCCTCCTCCATCTTTCCTCTCCTCTCCTTTTCCTCCTCCATCTTTCCTCTTCTCTCCTCTCCCACCTTACTCTCTTACTACTATTTTTACTATTGTCTCCTCCTCCTCCCCCTCCTCATTTTCCTTCATCTCTTTTCTCCTCCTCCAATTCCCTCCCCTCCCCTCCCCTTCCCCCTCCCATTCTTCCATTTAATCTTATTCCTTCCTTCCTCCTCCTCTTCCTCTCCTCTATCTCTCCCCACTTCACTTCTCCCCTCCCCTCCCCCTCCCCCCCTGCGGCCAAAATTGTGTTACCCTCCCCACACTGTTTGTTTTCCTCCCCCCTCCCTCCCTCCCTCCCCCTCCCTTCCTTCTTTCCCCCTCCCTCTCTTCTCCCTTCCTTACCCTCCCTTTCTCCGACTTTCCTTCTTCCTCCTCTCTTTCTCTTCCCCTCTCTTCCTCCTCTTCTCTTCTCCTTTTCCTTCTCCTCTTTTTCTTCCTCCCTTCTCTCTTTCTCTCCCTTCCACATTCTTCAGATCTCACCCTCCTTCCTCGTCTTTTCTCTTTCTTCTTCCTCTCCTCCACCTTCTTCTCTCCATCTTTCCCTCCTCAATTTTTATCTTTCTCCTTCTCTCTCCCTTCCCTCCCCCTCTTCTACACTTTCTTTCCCCACTCTTCTCTCCTCCCCCTCCCTCCAGTTCTCTCCCTATTTCCTCCCTCCCTCCATTTTTCCTCCCTTAAATCCCCTCCATTTCCTCCCGTGTTCCTGATCTCTCTCTCTCTCTCTCTCTCATATCCTTCTCTTCCTTCCATTTATGTCTTTCTCTCTCTCTCCATCTTCTAACTCTACCTACCCACCCAACTTGCCTACAACCAACCTACCTACCTACTTACCCACCTACCTACCAACCTAAATGTACAGCACCTACCACAGTCCTACCTACTACGCTAACCCGTCTACCTACCTACCTACTTACACACACACACACACACACACACACACATTCAAACGTAGTAAATTAATATCGTTCAAGTTATAACAGAAGCAATATCAACACCAGTAATAATAATAATAATAATAATAATAATAATAATAATAAAAATATTAATAATAATAATAATAATACTGTTACTTCTACTAATACAATAATAATAATAATAATAATAATAATAACAACAACAAAACAATACTACTACTATTACTTCTACTACTACAATAATAATAATAATAATAATAATAATAATAATAATAATAATGTTACCTTTAAACACCTGCTGGCCTCCCCCCCCACACCTGTCTCCCCAAATCACAGGTGTGCTGGGGAGAGAGAGAGAGAGAGAGAAAGAGGAAGTGAAGGAGGGAAGGAAGGGGAAGGAGAGAGAGAAGGGCAGACGATGGCTTTTAAAGGGTAGGGGTGAGTGGTGGGGGAGGGGAGGGGAGTGGAGGGGTGGGGAGGGGAGGGGAGGGGAGTGGAGGGGTGGGGAGGGGAGGGGAGGGGAGGGGAGGGAAGGGGAAGGACAGGCAAGAGAGCTAGAGGGAAGGGGAGGGGAGGGGAGAAAGATAGGCGTAACGGGGGAAGAGATGGGGAAATATATGATAAAGGAAGGGGAGCAGAAGGATGGGAAGGGGGAGTGGGGAGAAGGACGAGAAGGGGAGGGGAGGGGAAAGGGGTGAAGAGGGGAAAACTGGTAAAGGATGGGGAGAAGAGAAAGGGGAAGATTGGAGAAGGTAGAGAGGAGGAGAGGAAAGAGGAGAGGGGAGAATCAAGGACGAGAAGGAAGTAGGTGGCTAAAAGGGAAGGGGGAGGGGAGGGGAGGAAATGCCTTGTAGGGGAGGGGGAAGAGGTGAATAGGTAGCTGACGAGGAGGGGAGGGGAGGGGAGGGGAGGGGCAAGTGACAGGACAATGGGAAGACAAGGGGATGTCATGGAAGAGGGGAGGGGAGGAGAGGGGAGGGAGAGGGGAGGAGAGGGGAGGGAGAGCCATCTGTCACCCCTCCCCTGAGTCAGCGAGTTGGGGGGAGGAAGGGAGGGAGGGAAAGGGGGGAGGAGGAGGAAAGGGAAAGTAAAGGGACATGAAATAAAAATGAATGGATAAGATGGGAGGGAGAGAGGGAGGGAGGGAGGAAGGAATGACAGATAGATAGATCGATGGATAGATACATAAACTATACAGACCTATCAATCTAGAGTAAATGGTCTAGCCTTAATATTAATATGGTCTGTAATTATAAGCTATTGAGAGAGAGAGAGAGAGAGAGAGAGAGAGAGAGAAATACACCAAACCACATATTCTACTTACCATAATGAAACATAAGGGAGGGGTGGTGAGGCGGGGGCAGCAGTGGGGAGGGGGTGCCCGGTATGGGGGGCGGAGGGGGGGCTGGGGGGTCTGGCAGCGAGGACCCCGGTAGAGAGGGGGGAGGTGCGCCCCCTAGAAGCGAGGGGGGCACAGAACCCACCCCCAACCCCCCATATCTGTGGTATTCCATTCTTTATCCAAAGTATTTTTCAATTCACATCACTTTTAATATTTTCTCCCCGGATTTTCCACTAAGGGGGCGTATGTGGGGGGCGCAGAACCCCTCACGAAGGACACAGCACTTCACATCACGTTACCTGGTAGGGAGAAAGAGAAAGAGGTATTACTTAATGAGGTAACATGTGGTTGAGAAGATTGGGAGAAATAGACTGAGGTGGTTTGGACATGTGGAGAGAATGGAGAAGGAAAGACTGACTAAGAGGGTGTGTGTAGGTGAAGTGCAGAGAGGGAGAGGGAGGGGTAGACCGAGGATGAGGTGGAGGGAGGGAGTTGAGAGGTATATGGGGGAGGGGGGAATGAGCTGGGGGAAGGGTAGTCAAACGGTGGGTGACAGAGCGACATGGAGGCGTTTTGTCTGCGGCCACCCTTTGCGGGATTAGGGCGTCTGGCTATAGATAGATAGATAGATAGAAAATAATCATCACTGGTAGAAAAAGAAGATGATAAAGAAAAGGGATACTGGAAAATAGATAGATAGACAGATAGATATATAGATAGATAGAAAGGTCCGTACAGAATAGATGGGAGAAAGAAGGAACATAAAGTACAAATAGATAGAGAACTATGATAGATACATAGATATGGCTGATAGATAGAAATGAAAGAGTATGTGATGAGAAAGATTTACAAATAGATAAACAGATAAGTAGAGAGACAGGGAGAAAGGAGGAAAAATGTGAAAGATAAAACAGGAGAGAGAGAGAGAGAGAGAGAGAGAGAGAGAGAGAGAGAGAGAGAGAGAGTGTAATCTAATTAGCCGCTTCATTTATTTCTATATATTTCTATCATTTATCTATCTATCTATCTACTTATCTATCTATTAAGGTTGATATTCTGGACATGAAAAGCGAAGCCCGTTCTCTAGATCAAAGATTCAACTCCGACACACACACATACAGACACAAATACACACACACACACACACAAATAGACAAACACACACACACACTGCCACTCATGCACTATATACTGCCCACCGTCTATATTTAACACATCATCACATGTCACCACTTGGGCACTAGAGAGAGAGAGAGAGAGAGAGAGAGAGAGAGAGAGAGAGAGAGAGAGAGAGAGAGAGAGTCATAGAAGTTAGTTAAGAATATGGAAAAAAGCAATGTGTGTGTGTGTGTGTGTGTGTGTGAGAGAGAGAGAGAGAGAGAGAGAGAGAGAGAGAGAGAGAACTTCCTACCTTCTCTTTGATCGCTTTCCTGTCTTCTTTCATCTTCTCTAATCCTCTCTCTCTCTCTCCGTCTCTCTCTCGTTTTCTTTTATCTTTCTATTCCTATATCCACCCACTTCCTCTCTCTCTCTCTCTCTCTCTCTCCTTCTACGCCTCTTATTTGCTCTCACGTTCCTCTCTTTATTCCCCGTTCTCTCTCTCTCTCCCTCTCTCTCCACCTACTAATCTCCATTTGGCAATCCTTCCTCCCCAGTGGTCCCCTCCCCCTCCTCCCCAACAAATTATTGCACCCTCTTCCCATTTTCCTCTTCCATCTCTCTCTCTCTCTCTCTCTCTCGTATTTTCATTTTCTTTCTATTCTTTTCCTCTCTCTCTCTCTCTCATTTTATCTTTCTGTTCATTTACCTACTCACTTCCTTTCATCTCCTTCCCTCCCCTCTCTCTCTTTCCTCTCTCTCTCTCTCTCCTCCTGACTTGTTCCCAGTAAATTATTGGGCCTCTCTCTTCCTCCTCTTTCTTCCTCTCTTTCACTCTTTTTTTTTCGCTTATTTTTCCTCTTTGTCTCATCCTCTTCTCTGCTTCCTCTCCTCCTCTTCTCTTTCCTTCTTCCCTCCCTCCCTCTTTCTCTTCCTCTTCTTTCCTTCCTCCCTCCCTCTCTTCCGCTCCTCTTCTTTCCTTCCTTCCTCTTCTCTTTCCTTCCTTCCTTCCTTCCTCCTCTTCTTTCCTTCCTTCCTCTTCTCTTTCCTTCCTTCCTCCTCTTCTTTCCTTCCTTCCTCTTCTCTTTCCTTCCTTCCTCCTCTTCTCTTTCCTTCCTCCCTGCCTCCTCCTCTTCCTTTTCTCTCCATTTTCCTTCCTCTTTCCTATCTCATTTTCTGCCCCTGTTATTGTCTCTCCTTCGGGAATCTCTCTCTCTCTCGTTTCTTCCTTCCCTTATTTCTCCTCATCCTTCTCTCTGTCTCTCTCTCTCCTGTTTCTTCCTTCTTTTTCCTCCTTGCTCCTCTTTCCCCCTCCTTCTTTCCTCCGCCTTCTCTCCTCTTTCCATTCTTCTCTCCACCTCTTATTTTTCCTCTTCTCTCTCCTTCCTCTTCCGTCCTCCTCTCTTTCCTCTTCATTCTCTCCACTCTTTCCTTCCTTCTCTCCTCCTCTTTTCCCTCTTCCTTCTCTCCTCCTCTTTCCCCTCTTCCTTCTCTCCTCTTTTTCCTCTTCCTTCTCTCCTTTTTCCCCTTCCTTCTCTCCTCTTTTTTCCTCTTCCTTCTCTCCTCCTCTTTATCCCCTTCCTTCTCTCCTCTTTTTTCCTCTTCCTTCTCTCCTCCTCTTTATCCCCTTCCTTTTCTCCACCTCTTCCTTTTCTCCTCCTTCTCTCCACCTCTTATTTTTCCTCTTCTTTCTCTCTCCTTCCTCTTCCGTCCTCCTTTCTTTCCTCTTCATTCTCTCTCCTTCCCCTTCCGTCCCCCTCTCTTTCCTCTTCCTTCTCTCCTCCTCTTATTTTTTCTCTCCCATCTCTCCTCCTCTTATTTTTTCTCTCCCTTCCCTCCACCTCCTCTTTCCTCTTCCTTCTCTCCTCCTCCTTTTTCCTCTTCCTTCTCTCCTCCTCTTTTCCTCTTCCTTCTCTCCTCCTCCTTTTTCCTCTTCCTTCTCTCCTCCTTTTTCCTCTTCCTTCTCTCCTCCTCCTTTTTCCTCTTCCTTCTCTCCTCCTCTTTCCCTTCTTCTCTCCTCCTCCTCTCTCCTCTTCCTCTTCACTGGCTCTCAAGAAGTCCTCCTTAAATTATTGGCCCCACCTACTCTCTCTCTCTCCCTCTCTTTCTCTCTCTCTTTCCCTTCATATTTTTCCAAGGCAGTTTCTCTCTCTCTCTTCCTTCATATTTTTCCAAGGCAATCTCTCTCTCTCTCTCTCTCTCTACTTCCCTTTACTTCCTTCTCACCTCATTCCTTCTTCTCTCTTTGCCTTCTCTCTCTTCCTCCCTTCTCTCTTCTCTTATTCATTATCTCCCTTCGACCTTTACCTCTTTTTTTTCTCTCCTCTCTCTCTCTCTTTTCCTCTTCTCTCCCCTTCACTATTCTCTTTAACCTCTCAATTCTTTCTCTTTCTTCTTCCTCTACTTTCTTCTCCCTCTCTCTCTCCCCTCTTCCATATTTCCTTCTTTCTCTCCCTATTAGCTTGTTCTCCCCTCTTCTCTCCTCCCCTTTCTTCTTCTCTTCCTCCCTTCCCTCTCTCTTCCTATTCTCCTCCGCCTCCTTCCTTCCCTCTTCATTTCTTCTCCTCCTCCCCTCCCTCTCTCTTCCTCTTCTTCTTCCCTCCCTCTCCATCTCTTCTTCTCCTCCCCCCCTCCAGTTATCTTTTTCTTTCTCCTCCAACTCATCCTCTCCCTCCTTCTCCTTCCTAATTCTCTTCCTCCCTCTCCTCCCCTTCCTCCTTTCCTCCCCCATTATTCCCATCATACACCCATTTCTCCTTCCTCCTCCCTACCCTACTCTCCTCCTTTCTACCCTGTTCTCCTCTCCCTACCCTATTCTCCTCCTCCTCCTTCCTACCCTGTTCTCCTCCTCCTCCTCCTCTCTTCCTCCTTACCTCACTATCCTCCTCCTACCCCTCTCCTCCTCCTACCCAACTCTCCTCCTCCTCCTACCCAACTCTCCTCCTCCTCCTATCCAACTCTCCTCCTCCTCCTACCCAACTCTCCTCCTCCTACCCAACTCTCCTCCTCCTCCTACCCAACTCTCCTCCTCCTCCTACCCAACTCTCCTCCTCCTCCTACCCAACTCTCCTCCTCCTCATCCTCCCTCTCCTTCTCCTCCTCCCTCACTAAATAATTTTTTCCCTTCAGTCTCCTTCATCTTGCCGGGGCGTCGCTCTTGCTCTCTCACTCTTGCTCTCTTTTGCTCCTCTCTTTCTCACTCTTGCTCTCTCTCTCTCTCTCTCTCTTGTGTTCTTTCTCAATTTTCTGGTTTCTTCCTCGCCTCTCTCTCTCTCTCTCTCTCTATTACTCTTCTCGCGCTCTTTTTCTTACTCTCTTCCAGTCACTCTCTCACCGTTCTCTCTCTCCCGGACCCCTCTGGCTCTCTCTCTCTTCCTCTCACACGCACGCTCCCCTCTTCCGCCCCCCCCTCCTCCCGCCCTCTCTCTCTCTCTCTCTCAGCTCTCCCCACCCCCTCCCCTCTCCTCTCTGACTCACTGTCCCGTAGCGCTCTCCTCTCTCTCTCTCTCTCATCCACGCCCTTCGACCCCCTTTCATCCACGGTCTCACGCTCTCTCACTTTTATCCGCACGCACACACGCACGCACGCACACACACACACAAACATCCACGCCCTTCGACTCTCTTCTCTCTCTCTCTCACTCTCTCTCCGTTGCTCTCCCTCGCCCATCACTCTCACTTTATTACACTCCCTTGCAGCCCTCACACACACACACAGACGCACACACACACACACAGACGCACACACCCACTCACACAGACAGGTAGACTGATGCACATATTCTCCCTGAGGCACACAGGTTGACACGCACATGCACTGACGCACATGTAGACGCGCACTGATGCACAGGCAATGACGCACACATGAAGATATACGTACAGACTGACGTACATGTAGATTTGCGGACGCTGACGCACACATGTAGATGCGCACACACTGACTCACACATGTAGACGCGCACACTGATGCACACACACACACACACACACACACACATGTAGTCGCGCACTGATGCACATGAAAACACACACACAGATGCATGAGAACACCGATGCACATGTCCACTGGTACACACACACACACACACACACACACACACACACACACATTCTCTCTTCGCACACTCTCTTTCATATTCCTTCCTTCTATTTTCTCTCTCTCTCTCTCTCTCTCTCTCTCGTCCAATTAGTCTTCCAAGTCTCTTCTTTTTCTTCCTCTCACTCTTTTTCTCTCTCCCTCTCTTCCTCCCTCACTCTCCTTATCGCCGCCATTAGTCTCTCTCTCTCCCTCTCTTTCTCTCTCTGCTTTATTCCCTCCTCCTGTCCTTCCTATCTCTCCTCCTCTTCTTACCTCTCTTCTCCTCCTCCTCCTCTTCTTACCTCTCTTCTCCCCCTCCTCTTCTTACCTCTCTTCTCTCCCTTCTCTTCTTACTTCTCTTCTCCTCCTCCTCCTCCTCTTGACATATTCCGAAATCTCTCCCTCGCTTCCTCCTTCACTTCCTCGATCTTCCTCCCTCCCACCCCTCTCTCTCTCTCTTTCTCTCTCTCTCTCTAGCTTAAGTCGCAAGCCCCCTTATCTCTCTTCTTCCTCCCTTCCTCCTTCTCCTACTTCCTGCTTCTCCTCTTCCTTCCTCCTCCTCATCTTCCCCTTCTTCCTTTCTTGCACCTTCTCATCTTCCTCCTCCTCCTCTTTCTTTCCTCCTCCTTACCTCCTTTCTTCCTCCTCCTTATCTTCCTTCTCCTCTTTCCTCCCTTCTTCTTTCTTCTTCCTCCTCCTCAGTATCCTTTGCCACCCTTGCTCTCCCCTTCACCCATTAATTCTAAGAAGGTCCCATCTTCCTTCTTCCTTCCTTCCCTAACTCCTTCCTTATCTCTCTCCTTCCATACCTCTCTTTCTTCCCTCTCTCCTTAGGTTTCTTCCGTCTCCCTTTCACACTTCCCTCCCTCCTTCCTCCTCCTCCCTTTTCTTCTTCCTCTCTCTCTCTCTCTCTCTCTCTCTAGAATATTCATGTCTCCTCCCTTCCTCCATTCCTTTATTTTTCTTGCTTTCCTTCCTTCCCTCCTCTCTCTCTCTCTCTCCTCCGGTTTCTTCCTCTCCTCCTCCTCCCATTCTTAACACTGTCTATCATCTCCTTCCCTCTTCCACTTCCATCTTCCTTCATCCTCTTATCATATTCTACTATTTTTCTCCCCTTTGCCTCCTCTCTTTCTCTTCCCTTTTCCTCCTCTCTCCTCTTCCTTTCTGTCCTTTCTCTCGTACTCCCCTACCCTTCCCTCCCCCTTCTCCTCTCTTCCTCTTCCTCCTATCCACCCCCTACCCTTCCTTCCCTCCTCCTCTTTCCCCTCCTTCACTTCCCTCCCCCTCCTCTCTCTTCCTTCCACCACCTACCCTTCCCTCCTCCTCTCTCCTCTCCTTCACTTCCTTCCCTCCTCCTCTCTTCCTTCCACTCCCTACCCTTCCTTCCCCCCTCCTCTCTCCCCTCCTTCACTTCTTTCCCTCCTCCTCTCTCCCCTCCTTCACTCCCTTCCCTCTTCCTCTCCCTTCCTTCATTTCCTTCCCTCCTCCTCTCTCCCCTCCTTCATTTCCTTCCCTCCTCCTTTCTCCCCTCCTTCATTTCCTTCCCTCCTCCTCTCTCCCCTCC
>NC_136986.1:40476869-40491869 GCF_032717465.1 Coenobita brevimanus
CCTCCCATCTTTATCACCATCATTCTCCTCCCTCCATCATTCGTCACCATAATCTCCCTCTTTCCTTCTCCCTTCTTTATCTTCCTTCCTCCCCCTCCTCCCTACCTCCTCCTCCTCCTCTTCCTTCTTAATCCTCCTCCTCCTCCTCCTCTTCAATATGTCTATAGCTTGGTATTCATGATAGGCAGATAGCAATTATAGTTTGTTAAAGTACTGTGTGTGTGTGTGTGTGTGTGTGTTCTACTTTCTTCCATTTTCTTTCTTCCTCTTCATCTCCTCCTCCTCTTCATTTTTCTTCCTTCCTCCCTCCTCCTCCTCCTCTCTTCCATTTCGTTCTTCCTCTCCCTCCCCCTCGTTCATTTATCTTTGTATTCTTCCTCCCTCCCTCCTCCTCCTCCTCTCTTCCATTTTCTTCCTCCCTCCTCCTCCTCCTCTTCTTTTCTCCTCACGCATCACATTTTCCTCCCCCCCTCCCTCCCCCTTCTCCTTCATTGCCTCCTTCCTCTCATACTTCTTTTATGCTTCCTTCCTTCATTATTCCCTCTCTCTCTATCTCTCTTCCTTACACCTCACTTCTTTTCTACATCCACTGCCTGCCTCTCTGTCTCTCTCTCTTCCTTACACCTCACTTCTTTTCTACATCCACTGCCTGCCTCTCTGTCTCTCTCTCTTCCTTACACCTCACTTCTTTTCTACATCCACTGCCTGCCTGCCTTTCTGTCTGTCTGTCTGTCTCTCTCTCTCTTCCTCTCACCTCACTTCTTTTCTACATCCACTGCCTGCCTCTCTGTCTGTCTGTCTCTCTCTCTCCGACAACCCTTCCCAACTTATCGGCACTTACCTATGCCGTAAAGTTAGCTCTCTCTCTCACTCTCTCTCTCACCACACCCTTCTTCCTCCCTCCTTCCCATCCTTCCTTCCATCGCTTCCTACTCCCATTTCCTCCTTTCCTTCCATCTCTCTCTCTCTCTCTCTCTCTCTCTAACAACTCAACCAGCTGGCGTGTGAGCGAGGGATGAAAAAACATGGGGGGAGGGAGAGGGGAAGGAAGGAAGGAAGGATTGAAGGAAGGAAGAAGGATGGATGGAAGGGAGGAAGGATGGAAGGAAGGAAGGAAGGAAGAAGGATGGATGGAAAGAAGGAAGGATGGATGGAAGGAAGGAAGGAAGAAGGATGGATGGAAGGAAGGAAGGAAGGATGGAAGGAAGGGAGAGAGAATGCAGGGAGGGAGACATGAGATAGGAAAGAGAAGGAACAAATATGAGAGAGAGAGAGAGAGAGAGAGAGAGAGAGAGAGAGAGAGAGAGAGAGAGAGAGAGAGAGGAAGTTAAAAAGGAAAGAAACAAAGGAGGGAAAAGGAAGGAAGGATGGAAGGAAGGAAGGAAAGATGGACGGAAGGAAGGAGACTAGTGAAGGAAGAAGTAAATGAATGAAGGAAGCAGCAAGGGTGAAGGAGGGAAGAAGTGAATGAAGGAACGAAGGAAAGAAGGAAGAAAGGAAGGAAAGAGGAAGAAATGAAGGAAGGAAGGAAGAAAAGAAGGAAGAAAGGAAGGAAACAAGAATGCAAAGGAAAGAAGGATGTAAGGAAGAGTAAAGAAGTGAAGAAAGGAAGGAAGGAAGGAAGGAAGGATGGAAGGAAGAGGCGACCGAGGCTGTAAAAGGAAGGAGGGCAAAAAGGAAGGAAGGGATGAGAGCATGCAAAGGAGATTAGAGATAGGAAAGACGTGAGAGAGAGAGAGAGAGAGAGGAAAAAGTGAGTAAGAGGAAGGAGATGCGAGGGAAAAGGAAGTAAGGGAAGAGAGAAGGAAGAGGGAAAGAAGGGAAAAGGAAGGAAAGAATGGAGGAAGGAAGGAAAACAATGAAAAGCAAAGAGTAAAACAATGGCGATTTAAGACAAGCTATGAAAGGCGTGTGTGTGTGTGTGTGTGTGTGTGAAAGAGAGAGAGAGAGAGAGAGAGAGAGGAAGGGTAACAAATACAGAAAGACAGGGAGAACAAGGAACAAGGGAGGGAGAGAGAGAGGTAGCGAGGGAAGGATAAGGGAGAGAGTGGGAGGGATGAGGGAGAGAGAGAGAGAGGAGGGAAGGATGAGGGAGAGAGAGAGAGACAGACGGGGAGGGAGGACGGACGGGGTGGAGGAGGAGGAAAACAGGAAGGAGAGAGAGAGAGAGAGAGAGAGAGAGAGAGAGAGAGAGTGACTGACTGACTGATAGATAGACAGAGAACCAGGAAGGAAGGAAGGAAGAAAGGAAAGGATAGGAAGAGATACAACAGGAATGAAGGGAAAGAGGAAGGATCAGATGAAGGAAGGAAGGAAAGAGGGAAGACAGGAAGGAGGTAGGAAGGAAGGAAAAGATGGAAGAAGCGAGGGAGACACAAGTAGATGGGGAGAGGAAGGGAGAGGAGGGAGAGAGGGAGGAAATGGAGGGAGAGTTGCTAGAAATAAGGGAAGGAAGGAAGGAAGGGACAGAGCTGCAGAATAGGAGGGAGGGAAGGAGAGAAGAGAGGGAGGGAGGGAGAGGAGAGAACGGAGGGAGGGAGGGAGGGAGAGAAGGGAGGAATGTTCATCTCCCTCACCAACACTTCACCCTGACAGCTTGTGAGACACCTCCAACACGCACCTCTCTCTCTCTCTCTCTCTCTCCACCTTATCCTCCTCCACAACCACAATCTTCTTCACCATTATACTCCTCTCTCTCTCTCTCCACCACCAAACTCCATCGTTTTCTCTCTCCCCACCACTACATCCACCACCACCATCTCCATCCTACCCCTCTCTCCATCACTACATCGTCCTCCACCACCACAATCTCCATCACCTCTCCCTACCACTACACCACCACTATCCATAATCCCTCTCTCTCTCTCTCTCCCTCTCTTTCTCTCTCTCCTTATGTGAGGTGGTCAGGTGTAGGCAGGTTTGAGGTGATAAGAATAGGGGGGAGGACAGCCCGAGAGAGAGAGAGAGAGAGAGAGAGAGAGAGAGAGAGAGAGAGAGAGAGAGAGAGAGAGAGAAAGCAATTAAATAAGTGAGAAGAACAGGTGGAAATGGTGTGTGTGTGTGTGTGTGTGTGAACAGGTGTGTTGGACAAGTATGTGTGGCAGGTGTGTATATTGATTTTACTATACACGCACACACACACACACTCACACACCTGCATCTCATTATCCGCAGGTGAACTTTCCAATCAACATATCACTCATCTTTACCTGTTATTCATTTTCCTTATTCATTTCTCATTGACCTCCTCTCATCTCCACCCAACATCATCCTTCCCTATTATCCCCAACTTCAATACATTCACTACCTTATTCATTTTTATTCATCATTTCTCCTTACTCATGTCCACCTTCATTCTTACTCATCTTCCCTCATCATTTCCTTCATTCATCTCCTTTACTGTCTTATAATTATTCATTTTTCATACTCATTTCCTTTCCCTCCTGCATCATCAAGGGTTACTCATCTTCCCTGGCTCCTTCATCATTCACTCCCTTCTTTATTCACCATTATTTTTTCATTTCCTTTCTTCATCGCCATTCACCTTCATCTCTGTCTGTGTGTCTGTCTTTCTCTCTCATCACCATTCACCTTCATCTCTCTGTCTGTCTGTCTGTGTCTCTCTCTCATCATCATTCACCTTCATCTCCTCTCTCATCACCATTCACCTTTACCTCCTCTCTCTCTCTCTCTCTCTCTCTCTCTCCATCATTCATTTTTTTTCATTTCCTTTCTCCATCGTCATTCACCTTCATCTGTCTGTCTGTCTCTCTCATCACCATTCACCTTCATCTCCTCTGTCTCTCTCATCACCATTCACCTTTACCTCCTCTCTCTCTCCATCATTCATTAGTCTTTAGTTTATTTGTGCTGTCCACTTTTCATTATTATCTCTCTCTCTATCATTCATTATTCACTTGTTTATTTGTGTTGAGTCCATTCTTCATCCTTTATTAGTCTCTCTCTCTCTCTCTCTCTCCCTCCAATAACACGGTAACTTGACCACACCATTCATTTTCCCTCCCACCCATCTTATTTCCCTTCCCTCCTTCCTCCTTCCCCTTCCTATTTTCCTCCCTTCCTCCTTTACTAGCCGCTTCCTCCTTCCTTCCCTCCCTCCCTTCTCTCCGTCTGTCCTTCCCTCTCCCTTTCCTCCCTCCTCTCTGTCTTTCCTTCTTCCTTCACACTCTCCTCCATCCTTCATTCTTTTCCTCTCCACTCTCTCCTCCTCTTCCTTCCTTCTCCATTATTCTCTCTCTCTCTCTCTCTCCGTAACCAATCTTCACATTCACTCCCTACACCCCGCCCTCTCTTCCTACCTCCCCTCCCTCTCTCTCTCTTTGTCTTTCCTACATTATCTCTTATCTCAAGTCTGCTCTCAATTTTCTTTTTCCGTTACCTCACTTATCTTTAATCTCTCTCTCTCTCTTTCTCTCTCTCCCTCCCTCCCTCTCTCACTCTCTCTCGCTTCAGGGCACTGGTAAGCTCCCTCTCTCACTTCCTCTTCCAATCACACCTCTCTCCCACCCTAACTTAATCTCCTTTCCCTCCCTCCCCATCCCCCCTCTCTCTCTCTCTCCCTTACTTAACACATTTTTCTCGTTCACTATCACATTTCTCTCCCTGCTTCCTCTCTCTCTCTCTCTCTCTCTCCATCACTGTCATGGTAACCTAACCACAAATTAATGATCTCCTTCCCTCCTCCCTCCCTCCCCTCAGGTATACTTCCTCCCTCCCTCCCTCCACAAATCTACCTTCCCCTCCCTCCCTCCAATATACCTCATTCCTCCCTCCCTCCACAAATCTACTTCCTCCTCCCTCCCCTCCTTTGGTTTTCCTCCCTCCATTTCCTTCACTCTCCTCCCCTCGGATCTTCCTCCTTCCTCCCTCCCCTCTTCCCTCCCTATGCTCTTCCTCCCCTCCCTCCTTCTTACACCTCCTACCCCCCTCGCTCTCCTTTGATCTCCCTTCCTCCCTCTTCCCTCCCTACCTCTGATCTCTCTCTCTCTCTCTCTCTCTCTCCCTTCTCCAATCGGATATTCCTCATCTGATATTCCTCTTCTCCTCCTCCGCACTTCTTCCCCTCTTCCTCCTTTATCTTACAATCTTATCTCCATCTTTTCTTCCTCTTATTACTTCCTCTCTCTCTCTCTCTTTCTCCTAATCCACCCTGACGTGTTATCTCTCCCTCCCTTCACTTCCTAATCTCCCTTCCCTCCTCTCCCTTTCACCCATCTCTCTTCCTCTACATTTCCTCTTTCTCTCTTCCTCTCTTCTTCTTTCCCTCCAGGTCTCCTTTCCCTCTCCTTCTCTTCTACCTCTCTCTCTTTCTCTCTCTCCCTCACTCTCACTTCTTATCCTCTCATTCTACACCTTATATTCTTTATTCTCTCTTTCTCTTTGTTCCCTCTCTCTCTCTCTCTCTCTCTCTCACACATTTTCTTATCCTCTTTCTATTTATATTCGTCTATTTCCTCCTCTTTGTTCTCTCTCTCTCTTTCTCTCTCTCATTCTATTCTTCATATTCGTCTTTATTTTCTCCTCTTTGTTCTCTCTCTCTCTCTCTCTCTCTCTCTCTCTCTCTCACGTAGCCCCCTCCCCTCTCCTCCTCCTTCCATTTACCATATTTATAGCTCTCCCATATCAACTGCACACCCCCTCCCCCTCCTCTCCCCCTCCCTTTCTCTCCTCCTCCCCTCCCCTTCCCCTTCTCTCTCACTCCACTTCCCTTCCCCTTCTCTCTCTCTCCCCTCCCCTTCCCTTTCTCTCCTCCTCCCACTCTCCTCTTCCTTTCCTCTCCTCCCCTCCTTTCTTACCCAACTTTTCCTTCTCCCCTCCTCCACATTCTCCTCTCCCCTTCTTCCTCTTTTCTCTCTCTCCCCTCCCCTTCCTCTCCCATCCTTTCTTACTTCCCTCTCCCCTTCCTCCCTTCCTCTCCCATCCTTTCTTACTCCCCTCTCCCCTTCCTCCCTCCCTCTTCCTCCTTACTTTTCTTTCATTCACCTCTCTCTCTTTCTCTCTCTCCACTTGTTAGCGTTCTTTACTTCCATAATTATCTTTACAGTCTCTCTCTCTCTCTCTTTCTTTCTTTCTCTCTCTCTCTCTCTCTCTCTCTCTCTCGTCCAGGGAGCTTAGAGGCAGTAAAAGTAGGAAGATGAGAGAAAGAGAGCATAAAAGAGAAAGGGAGAAAGATGAGAGAGAGAGAGAGAGAGAGAGAGAGAACCATGTACCGTGAAAAAAGAAAGGAAGAATAAGGAGAAAATGGGAGGAGGAGGAGGAGGAGGAGGAAGATTATTGGAGGGATGAAGGAAATGGTCCTAGTGAGATTGGGAGGGAGGGAGGGAGGGAGGGAGGGAGGGAGGGAGGGAGGGAGGAAGGGAGGGAGAGAAGGCGAAAGCAAAGACAGGGAGGGAAAGAGGGAGGAAAGGAGGGGAAAAATGGAAGGGAGAGGAGTGGGGGAAGAGGGAGGAAAGGAGGCCGTTGAAGGAATGAGAGAGAGAGAGAGAGAGAATGTGTATGTATGCATGGATGTATATATGTACGTATGACAGAGAGAGAGAGAGAGAGAGAGAGAGAGAGAGAGAGAATGTGTATGTATGCATGGATGTATATATGTACGTATGACAGAGAGAGAGAGAGAGAGAGAGAGAGAGAGAGAGAGAGAGAGAGAATGTGTACCGGTATGTATGTATGTATGGATGGATGTATACAATATATGTATGGGAGAGAGAGAGAGAGAGAGAGAGAGAGAGAATGTATGTATGGATGGATTAGACAGACACAAAACTGAGTACAAAATACATTCATAAATGAATAACAACTACCACTACACCTCCTTCTCTTCGCCGCAATGGTGCCTCAACTCGCCTCTTCTTTGTATCACGCAGTAAACATGATTCTATTACGTAGCTCCGTAATAGGTAGGTAAGTACTGTAGGTAGGTAATTTGGTGGGTCTGTGGTGGTAAGTAGGGTAGGTAGGCCCGTAAGTTGGTAGGTATGATGATAGATGTGTTGGTTGATTGTTAAGTAGGTAGGCTGGTAGGTAGGTATGGAGGGATAGATATACACTGATTGATAGAAAGGTAGGTAGGTAGGTAGGCAGGTAGGTAGGTAGGTAGGTGGGGAGATAGATATATAAATAGATGGACTGACAGACAGGTAGGTATGTAGGTAGGCAGGTGGGGAGAGACTGACTGATTGATAGCCAGATAGATATGTAGGTAGGTAGGTATACAGGCCGGCTGATGGGGAGGCAGGAGTGTCGGTAGGTAAGTAGGTAGGTAGGTAAGTAGATAATTCAGCAGTCTCGGTAAGCAGGTATAGCCAACAGGTAATCTATATATCTAAAGTGGGTAGGCGGTAAGTAGGATGTAAGTAGGAGGGCAGGTGGCAGGTAGGCTGGTGGCGTCAGCAGGTTGTATGTAGGTAGGCAGGCGGTAAGTAGGTTGGTGGCGTCAGTAGGTTGTACGTAGGTAGGCAGGCGGTAAGTAGGTTGGTGGCGTCAGTAGGTTGTATGTAGGTAGGCAGGCGGTAAGTAGGTTGGTGACATCAGTAGGTTGTAGGTAGGTAGGCAGTAAGTAGGTATTAAGTGGATAGGTAGTAAATTGGTAAGTAGAATCAGCAGGTAAGTACATCAAAGCCTCACACACCTGTTTTCACCTCACACACACACACACACACACACACACACACACACAGCATTCCATTCGTCCCTTTGGTTGCCTGTCAACTCTCTCTCTCTCTCTCCTGTCACTGTCGGCCCTCCCCCTTCTCCCCTCCCTCCCCTCTTCCTTGCCTGCTCCCTCCCTCCCTCACCGGTTTTCCTTATCACTCTACCCCTGTCACCTTCCTCCTCTCCCCTCTCCCCGTCACTCTCCACTCCCCTTCTGCCTCCCCTCCCCATCTCTTTCCTGTCACCCTCCCCTCCCCTTCCCCTACCCTCCTTCACTCATCACCTGTCCACTTCTCTCATCACCCTCCTCTCTCTCTCTCTCTCTCTCTCTCTCTCACCATTACAAATCTCCCTTCCTTCCCCTTTGTCTCTCTCCTCTCTCCCTCCCTCACAATCACCTCTCTCCCTCCTCCCACTCTCACTTTCAATCATTTCTCTCTTTCTCTCCATCATCACCACTCACTCTTCCTCCTTCCCTCCCTACCAATTCTCTCTCTCTCTCTCTCTCTCTCCATTCCTCGTTTTTTCTCCTTCCGCTCCCCTCTCTCTAATACCCCTCCCCCCTCTTTCCCCTCCCTTTCTTTTTTCCTAACATTTTTCCTCTCACTTCTTTCACCGCCCACTTCCCCTTTCCTCTCTCTCTCTCTCTCCTTCTTTAAACTGCCCATTCTCCCTCTCACCATTTGTGTTTCCTCCTCTTTCCCTCCCTCCTCTCCCCTATCCCCTCTTCTCTCTCCTCTCCCCTCTCCCTCCCTCCTCTCCCTTTTTCTCTCCCCTCTCCCTCCCTCCTCTCCCCTCTTCTCTCCCCCTCTCACGTCAATTTTTCCTCTATACTACATGGTGACCCTTCGTACTTTTTCATGCCGTATTTCGTTGAAGGATTAGGATGACGGGGTGGGGAGGTTAATAGATAAGTAGATAGATAGATAGATAGACATGGGTGGTGACGGTGGTGGTGGTGGTAGTGGTAGTAGTAGTAGTAGTAACTGATATTGTTGCAGCCGAAGTACGGTAGTATGTTGATATTAGTAGTGGACAAAATAATAATAATGATAATAATAGCAGTAGTAGTAGTAGTAGTAGTAGTAATATCCAGCAAATCAATGTCTTCTGGCATTTGCTATCCTACAACTCCTCCCCTCTTTTCCCCTTTCCTCCTTCCTTCCCCTCACTCTTCTCTCCTTTCCTCTTTTTTTCTCTCTCTCCTCTCCATCGTTCTCTCTCTTTTCCTTTATACACCTCCCCTCCTCCCTCCACTCCCCTCATGGATTCTTTTCTCTCTCCCTCCCCTCTTTCTCTCCCTACCCCCCCCCCAGTTGTCAACAAACCTTCCTCCCTCCCCCTCCTCCCATAATCTCCCCGATTTTTTCTTATTAACTTCTCTCTCTCCCTACTCTCTTTTCCTCTCTCTTCTCTCTCCTCCTCCTCTGTTCTAAACCTCCCACTTCCTATTATTTTTTCCTCTCTCTCTCTCTCTCCCACTCCTCCTCTCCCCTCTTTCCCCTCGCACACTCCCTCTCCTCTCCTACTCCCCTACTTGCTCCCTCTCCATCTTTTCATCTCTCCGTCCCCTCCCTTCCCCTCCCCCTCTCCATCTCACCTCTCCCACTCTCTTTTTCCCCTCCCCTCGTCCACTCCCTCTCCTGCTCCCCTACTTTCTCCCCCTCCAGCCTCTCCCCTTTCTCCCATTCTCCGTCTCCTCTCCTCCTTCCCCTCACCCTTTCCCCTCTCCTCTCCTCCTTCCCCTCACCCTCTCCCCTCCCCTTTCTCCGTCTCCTCCCCTCTCCCCTCCCCTTTAAAACTCCCCCACACCTAATTACAACATGTAGGGTGTCACTCTGACTGAGGGGAAACCGGTCACCCTTTTTGAGAGAGAGAGAGAGAGAGAGAGAGAAGGAGAGAGAGAAAGAGAGAGAGGGGGGGTTACATATACAGAAAGGAATGGTGGGGAAGTGACGGGGAAAGAAAGAGAGAGAGAGAGAGAAAGAGGGGGGGGGTTATATATACAGAAAGGAATGGTGGGGACAAGTGACGGGGAGAGAGAGAGAGAGAGAGAGAGAGTGAGTTTACACACCATCTGTTTTCCACTACGGTACTTATTTAGGCCTCTCTCTCTCTCTCTCTCTCTCTCACACACACACTCACTTTTCCCCACCATTCCTTTTTCTATATATAAGCCTCTCACACTCCATTTTCTCCACCTCTCTCTCTCTCTCTTTCTCTATTTTATCACTTCCCCTCTCCCTCTCGCTTTTTAATCACCCTTTCTCATCTCTTTCCCCCCCCTTCTCCCCTCTTTGTGCTCTTTCTCCCTACTTTTATTCTCCCCCCCCCATCTTCTCCCCTCAACCATTCCCCAATCTCTCCCTCTCTCTCTCTCTCTCACTTTCTTACCCTCGCCTCTAAGTATAGATACCATAGTTACAACCTACCATTGTCCTCTCTCCCTCCTTTTCCAGGTATCTCTC
Source organism: Coenobita brevimanus (assembly GCF_032717465.1). Taxonomy (NCBI): domain Eukaryota; kingdom Metazoa; phylum Arthropoda; class Malacostraca; order Decapoda; family Coenobitidae; genus Coenobita; species Coenobita brevimanus. The sequence continues at coordinate 40,487,012 of NC_136986.1, forward strand.
TCTCTCTCTCTCTCACTGATATTAAAGGACTTGTAATATCTTTTCCTGGTACCTCTCTCTCTCTCTCTCTCTCTCTCTCTCTCACTGATATTAAAGGACTTGTAATATCTTTTCCTGGTACCTCTCTCTCTCTCTCTCTCTCTCTCTCTCTCTCTCTTCTCTCTCACTGATATTAAAGGACTTGTAATATCTTTTCCTGGTACCTCTCTCTCTCTTCTCTCTCTCTCACTGGTATTAAAGGACTTGTAATATCTTTTCCAGGTATCTCTCTCTCTCTCTCACTGGTATTAAAGGACTTGTAATATCTTTTCCTGGTACTTCTCTCTCTCTTCTCTCTCTCACTGATATTAAAGGACTTGTAATATCTTTTCCTGGTACCTCTCTCTCTCTTCTCTCTCTCTCACTGATATTAAAGGACTTGTAATATCTTTTCCTGGTACTTCTCTCTCTCTCACTGGTATTAAAGGACTTGTAATATCTTTTCCTGGTACCTCTCTCTCTCTTCTCTCTCACTGATATTAAAGGACTTGTAATATCTTTTCCTGGTACTTCTCTCTCTCTGAACCAAACAGCCCCAAAAGGACCTAATCAATTTTTTTTTTTTTTAATTTCATTTGCACTCCTTTGAACTCATTTGAACTCCCTCCCCACACACTCCACTCCCTCTCAGTTTCTCCCCTCAGCCCACACCCTCCTCTCCCCTCATTCTGTCATTCCCTTCTCCCCTTATTCTCCCATTTCCCTTTCCCCCTCATTCTTTCTCTTCCTCCTCCCCTTCCCTCTCCCTTCATTCTTTTTCTTCCTCCTCCCCTCATTCATTTTCTTCCTCCTCCCCTCATTCTTTCTCTTCCTTCTCTTCTCTCTCTTCATTCTTTCTCTTCCTTCTCCCCTCTCCTCTCCCCTCATTCTTTCTCCCCTCTCCTCTCCCCTCACTCTTTCTCTTCCTTCTCCCCTTCCTTCCCTCTCATCTCCCCTTAACTTTCTTCCCCTCTCTTCTCCCCTTACTCCCTCTCTTCCTTCCTTCCCCATTCCCTTGTTTTTCCTCTTCACTCTCCCCTTTCTTCCCTCTCCTCTCCCCTCATTCTTTCTCTTCCTCCTCCCCTCTCCTCTCCCTTCATTCTTTCTCCTCCCCCTCCCCTCTCCTCATTTTCATTTAACTGTTTCTTCTCTCTTAACCTTTCACCCTGTCTCCTCTTCCTTGCCACCCCCTTCCCCACATTCTCTCTCTCTCTCTCTTTCATACTTTCTCATCTCCTCTCTCACTCACTCTCTATCTCTCATCTCACTTCTCCGTCCCTCTCTCTCTCAATTTCTTTTTTACTTTCAAATCTCCTCTCTAACTCACTTCCCATTTATCTCACTCGCTTCCTATCTCTCATTTCTCCGTCTCTCTCTCTTTTTTCCTTTTCTCGCTCACTTCACTATCATCTTTCACCTACATTCCCTCCCTCCCTCTCTCTCCCTTTCTCTCAATTAGCTATCTTCTTCTCTCTTTCCCCTTCCTGCCCTCTTTGGCACTCTCTTTTTTTCTCTCGCTCTCTTTCCCTCCTCTCTTTATTTAAGTTTCTTACCTAACCTCAGCCTGAATCTCTCTCTCTCTCTCTCTCTCTCTCTCTCTCTCTCTCTCTCACACACACACACACACACCTCATCGACTCACTTTTCCCTTTCATCTTCAACTTCCTCTCTCTCTCTCTCTCACACACACACACACACACACACACACACATCTCTCATCGACTCACTTCTCCCTTTCATCTTCAACTTCCTCTCTCTCTCTCTCTCTCTCGCCTAATCGCTGTGTGAATTATTTGAAACCTGCAAATGATCGGAGTAAGTTTCCGGAGGGAGGGAGGGAGGAAGGGAGAGAGAGGAGGGGAGGGGAGGGAGGGGAGAGTAAAGGAATGAAATGCGAAGTGATGAAGGAAAGGGGAGAGAGACAGATAAACAGATCGATAGACAGATACAGATGTTAAAGACAGACAGACAGATAGATAGATAGACAATGACCAAATACACCAACAAAAACAAGCAGACATGAGAGAGAGAGAGAGAGAGAGAGAGAGAGAGAGAGAGAGAGAGAGAAATGCAACACCATCAATCTTTCAAACCTCGTATATTCTGGCCTCCCCCCTCCTCTCCCCCTTCCCCTACCTCGACTTTACTGCTAGACCCACTTCCCCTCCCCTCCCCCTTACCCCCTTCTACACTGCTAATCCTTCCCCTCCCCTCCCTTTCACCCTCCCCTCTCCCTTACCCCCTTCTATACTGCTAATCCTTCCCCCTCCCCTCATCCTCTTCCCCTCTCCCATAGCCCCTCTCTGCGGCTAATCCCTCCCCCTCCTCTCCCCACACGCCCTCCCCTCCCATACCCCTATCCTCTCCCCTTTCCTACATCACCTCTTTACTATTAGCACTACTCCCTCCCCCTCCCTCTTCTTCCCCGTCCCTCCCCACTCCCTGCTTAGCAATTTGCACCCCTTCTCCCCCTCCCAAACCCTAATCTCCCCTTCTTTCCTCCCCTACCCTTATCTATAATTCTCCACCCCTACCCTCTCCCATTCCTTCCTCCCTCACCCACACTCTCCCCCTCCGTCCCCCTCCCAATCTCTCCTCCCTCACCCCCTCTCTCCAATTCCCCTCCCCCATCCTTCCTTACCCACCTCTCCCCCACATCCACCTTCCTCCAACATTAAACCCCCTCCTTCCCCAACTTTCCTCCCCATTTTCTTCACCCAATTTCTCCACCAAGGCCTTTGCAGTCCCTCAGAAAGAGAGAGAGAGAGAGAATGAGTACAAGGAAAAGATATCACAAGCCCATTATTATGAGAGAGAGAGAGAGAGAGAGAGAGAGAGAGTCACAAGGCTCCTATTATCACCACCACTACCACCATCACCACCACAACTACCACTGTCATTACCTCTCTTCGCTCTCAACACCATCATTACTACCAACATTACCACTCCCACCACCACACCCACTACCCCCACCACCATCACAACCACAACTACCACAATCACCACCATCCTCACAATCATCATAGTGAAGAAATTGATCCCTCCATAGTAGTAGTAGTAGTAAAGTAGTACCGATAGTAGTAGTAATTAATAATAGTAGTTGTATAATAATAATAATAATAATACGGGTAATAATAATAATAATAATAATAATAATAATAATAATAATCTGATCAAACCCTTATATTATTGTCTTTGTTCAGAGGAGCTGGGGAGGAGAGTGATATATTCCTCCCTCCCTCCCTCCCTCTCTCTCTCTCCACATTATCATTATCACCTCTCTCCTCTCTACTTCCCCTCCCCTCCCCCCTCTTCATAATCCCCCCCCCTGTCTCTCTTCACATTATCACCTCTCTTCACTTCCCCTCCTCTCCCCATCCTCTTCATAATCCTCTCTCTCTCTCTCTCTCTCTCTCTCTCTCTCTCTCCTAATTCATTATACATCATGCATTCCACACCTTTTTCTTTTTCATTTACTTTCTCTTTCATTCTGCTTTCTACATTTCATTCTCTCTCTCTCTCTCTCTCTCTCTCTCTCACCAGCGACCTCAATTGGACTTTAATTATTCTTTATTGTCCTCCTGATTACCTTGAAGGAATTAATTAGGGGGATACCTGTGATTAGGGAAGGAGGGTGAAGGACGGAGGGAGGGAGGGAAGGAAGGATGGATGGAAAGGTGGGAGGGAGGAAGGAAGGATGGATGGAAAGGTGGGAGGGAAGGGAGGGAGGGAGGGAGGGAGGGAGGGAAGGAAGGAAGGAGGGAAGGAAGGAAGGAAGGAAGGGAGGGATAGGAAGATATGAAATGGAATAATCTTACTACAGGGTGAAGGAAAGAAGGAATGTTATATGTAAGGAGATAAAAAGGAAGAAAATGGAAGGAAAGTATAAAAGATACTGGAGACAGGAGGCAAGGAGAAGGAAAGGAGGGATACGATGGAAGGAAGGAAGAAAGGAGGGATACGAAGGAAGGAAGGAAGGAGGGATACGAAGGAAGGATGGAGGGAGGGATACGAAGGAAGGAGGGATGGAGGAATGAAAGGGAAAACTGAAGGAGTGAAATATTAGAAAGGAACACAGTTGAGGGATAGCGAAGGAAGCAAAGGAAAAGTGAAGCGAAGGAAAGAAGGAAGAATGTAGGGGAAGGAAAGAAATAGACGTAGGACATTAGGGAGCGAAGGAAGAAGAGAAGGAAGGCAGGGAAAGAGGGAAAGGAGAAAGAGGAAGTTAACGTAAACGAATGACGGTGACAAAGGGAAGGATGGAAAGGAAAGAAGGTGAAGGAAGGAAGGAGGAAAGATGGCAGGAGGGAGGAGAAAGAGGGAAAGAAGGAAGGAATATGGAGTAAAGAATGAAGGAATGCGGAGGAAAGAATGAAGGAAGGAATATTGAAAGAATGACTGATAATATTGGAAGGAAGGAGGAAGAAGGAATGAAGGAGACAGCGAGAAGGACGAAGAGGTGGTGAGAAAATACGCAAAAGGGCCACAGAGAAATGAAATAGAGATAAGAGTAGGAGAAGGAGGGAAGGAAGAAAGAGGAGGAGAGTTGAGTTACAGGAAGCAGGGAGGAGGAGAGGAAGGGAGGAAAGAATCATGGAAGGAAGCCAGGAAGGGCGGAAGAAACGAATAAGGAAGGAAGGTGGAAAGGAAGGAAGGAAGGAGACATGGAGGGATGACAGGAAGGGATGAAGGAAGGAAGGAATGCTACAGTAAATACGAAGTGAGGCGAGACAGTAAGAGGAGTGAATAAAGGAAGGAAAGAGGAAGGAGCATAATGGAATGGTAAGGGTGAAAGAAACTGACACGTGAGACAATAAAGGAATGGGAAAAAATACTGTAC
>NC_136986.1:40501869-40504369 GCF_032717465.1 Coenobita brevimanus
AGAGAGAGAGAGAGAGAGAGAGAGAGAGAGGAACGGAGGAAGGACAAAGAAGCAAAAAGAAATAACAAAAGGAAGGAAGGAAGGAGGGTAGAAGAGGGAGAGAACGAATAAGGGGGAGGGAAGGAAGGATAGGAGGGAAAGGGAAGGAAGGAGGGAGAAGGAAGGAGGAGGAGGAGGAGGAGGAGGACGGAAGGAGAGAAAAAGCACGAGAATGAATGGCATATGAGAGAGAGAGAGAGAGAGAGAGAGAGAGAGAGAGAGGGGAAATGAGGATGGATGAGGGAGGAGGCTAGGGTGTAATTCTCATTTTTCCCTCCCCATCTCCTCCTCCCTTCCTTTCTCTCTCCTCCCTCCCTTTATCTTTCCTCCCTCCCTTTGTTTCTACCTCCTCCTTTAATCCCTCCCCCCCTCCCTCTCTCTCTTTCTCTCTCTCAAAATTTCATACTCTTCTTTCCCCCGGGTTAGGCACACTTCCTTTTCGGCACCGTTAATGCGGGTGGGGGAGAGCCTTCGTCTGTGCTATCCTTGTCTCTCACTATCTGAGTACACCCTGTTAAGCCATGGTATTTCCCAGGCATGGATCGTAAGACACTTTGAGGTACTACTTGTTCATGTAATTTGCTTCTCTCTCTCTCGGCCTTTCTCTTCTCTCCCTCACTTCCCTTCTCTCTATTTCTCCCTCTTTCCCCTTTCTCTCCCTTCCTTCCCCTCTCTCTCTTCTCCCTCCCAGCCTTTCTCTCTTTTCTCCCTCCCTCCTCTCTCTCTCTCTTCTCTCCCTCCCATCTCCTCTCTTTTCTCTCTCCCAGCCCTTCTCTTTTCTCCCTCCCAGCCTTTCTCTTTTCTCCTTCCCTTCCTCCCTTTCCTTCTCTCTTCTCTCTCTCTTTCCTTCCTCCCTTTCCTTCTCTCTTCTCTTTCTCCCTCCCTTCCTCCCTTTCCTTCTCTCTTCTCTTCTTCCTTCTTTTCCCTCCCTTCCTAGCTCCCTTTTCTTCCTTCTCTCCTCCCCCTCTCTCTCTCTCTCCTTCCTTCCGTATTCTCTCCCTCCATCCACCCTTCCCTCCCTTATTACCTATTCTCCCTCCATCCATCCTTCCTTCTCTCCCTTATTACCTATTCTCCCTCCCTCTATCCTTCCTTCTCTCCCTTATTACCTGTTCTCCCTCCATCCTTCCTTCTCTCCCTTATTACCTATTCTCCCTCCCTCAATCCTTCCTTCTCTCCCTTATTACCTATTCTCCCTCTCCCACCATTCTTCCCTCCCTCTCTTTTTATTCTCCCTTTCTCTCTATCCTTCTTTCCCTCCCTCCCTCCCTCTCTCTCCACCCTTCTTTCCCTCCTCCCTCCCTCCCTCCTCCCGACATCCTTCCTTCCCTCCCTTCTCACCTACTCTCCTCCATCTTCCTCCCTCCCTCCAATCTCTCTAATCTAAAAAACCTCAATCTCCCTTCTTCCTCCCTCCCTCCCTCCCTCCCTCCCTCTCTCTCTCTCTCTCATCTCACCGAGCTTGCCTCTATTCCTCCCTCTTCTTTCTTCCTATCCTTCTCTCTTCCTCTCTTTTCTTCTCTTTATTCTTCCCTCTTTTCTATAGAATCTCTCTCTCTCTCTCCCTCTCTCTCTCCTTCCGTCCCTCAGTTCTCTCTTACTTTCTTTGTCTGTCTGTCTGTCTGTCTATTTTTCCCTTTTTTCTTCAGTGCTCTCTCTCTCTCTCTCTCCTCTTTATTTTTCTCTTTTCATCAGCTCTCTCTTTCAATTTCTTCTGTCTGTCTGTCTGTCTCTGTCCCTCTCTCTCTCAAACTTCAGCAATTAGAGAGTAAGTCTTTCTATTAATATTAAGGAATGGAAGGTCTGTGCTCTCTCTCTCTCTCTCTCTTATAAGATTTGGTTCCTCCCCTCCCTCCCCCAGATCCCTCCCCCCTCCCTCCCTCTCTCTCTCTCTCTTATAAGATTTGGTTCCTCCCCTCCCTCCCCCAGATCCCTTCCCCCCTCCCTCCCTCTCTCTCTCTCTCACCACTCCTCCTCCTCCTCCTCCAGGCATCTTAACCCCAGTCTCTCTCACTCACACACTCTCTCTCTCACCACCCACTCATCCTCCTCCCCCAGGCGTCTTAACCCCACTCTCTCTCTCTCTCTCAACAGCATAATAGTCCACTCAATAACATCTCTTTATAAAAATACTAACACAATATCTAATACGTAAAGGACAAGGCTCTCCCCCACCCACCAAACCCTCCGACTAAACCGCCAGAAAAAAGGTGATAAGAACCAGCACAGAAAAAAACTCCGGGAAATTTTATAGGACAGACGGAATGAAAAATAATGGAATATTTTTATTTACGAGGGAAAGTAATAATAATATATACTACGGTGATTTTAAGTGATGTGGAGAGGAATGAGAGTGAGAGACTGACGAGGAGAGTGTATGAGAGTGAGGTGGAGGGGGAGAGAGGGAGGGGAAGGCCAAGGATGGGAGGGATGGAGTGCAGAGGTATATGAGAGAGAGGGG
>NC_136986.1:40514369-40519369 GCF_032717465.1 Coenobita brevimanus
TTATTATCATCACCATCATCATCACCCCTTCCCCCTATACCATCCCATCTCTCCCTCTCCCCTCCCCCTCTTCATAGACTCCCTCCCTTTCTCTCCTTCCCCCTCCCCACCTCTCCTCAGGAGAGGGAGGGAGCCCCTCCCTCCCTCTCCCATCCCTTTCCTCACTCCCTTCTCATCAACACCTCCCTCCTCCCCTCCCCACCTCCTGTCCCGTCCTCTCCCCTCCCTCTATCACCATGCCCTCCCCTCCCCACCCCCTTTCCTCATCCCCTCCCCACTTCCCTTTCCCCTTTTCCTCATCCCCTCCCCTCACCCTTTCCTTACCTCATCCTTCTCACCTACCTCCCCTCCCCTCATCTTTCTTCCCCTCCCCCTCCCCTCCCCTCCCCTCCCCTCCCTCATTTCTGCCAACTCTGGGATGAAGATTAGAAGAGAGAGAGAGAGAGAGAGAGAGAGAGAGAGAGAGAGAGAGAGAGAGAGAGGGTGCCGTAAAAGAAAGAATAATGCTTAAAGTTACAATGACAGAGAGAGAGAGAGAGAGAGAGAGAGAGAGAGAGGAGGTTATGAGATGGCCACGTCAACAACTCATCCTCTCTCTCTCTCTCTCTCTCTCAGTAATTGTCTTCATAACATTCAAAATTTCTCTCACTCTCTCTCTCTCTCTAAAGCTATATTTTATCTCAATAACCTTTTCTCTTTATATTTAGTCTCTCTCTCTCTCTCTCTTCTCTCTCACGGGCCACTTCACTCGCCCTCTCCTCTCCCACTCAATCTAATCTTCCATTCTCTCTCTCACTCTCCTACTCTCTCTCTCTCTCTCACTCTCCTACTCTCTCTCTTTTTCTCTTTTCTCACTCTAATATTTTCTCTTATATTTTCTTCTGTTTCTCCCCTTCCTCGCCTCTCTCTCTCTCTCTCTCTCTCTCTCTCCTATTTGCCCTTCCGTCTTCTCTCTTTCCCTCTCCCATCCCTCTCTCTCTCTCTCTCTCTCTCCAGTTGCCTTCTCATCCTCTCCCTCCTCCCTCCCCTCCCCAGATATATTCACAGATAGGGGAGGAAAGGGTGGGGAGGGGAGGGGAGAGGAGGGGAAGAAAGATGAAGAAAAGCGAGGAGAGGAAAGGAGTGTGTGTGTGTGTGTGTGTGTGTGTGTGTGTGTGTGTGTGTGTGTGTGAGAGAGAGAGAGAGAGAGAGAGAGAGGAAGGGACGAGAGGGAAGAGTAAGAGAGAGATGGAGGGGAGGGGAGGGGAGGGGAGGGGAGGGGAGGAGGTAGAGGAAATAATGAATGGGTGGGGAGAGGAGAGAGAGAGACAGGGGCGAGGGGAAGGGAGGGGAGTTGGGAGAGAACGCAAGGATGAGAGAGAGAGAGAGAGAGAGAGAGAGAGAGAGAGAAGGGAGGGGAGGGAGGGAAGAGGAATAATGAATGGGATGGAGGCGGGGAGGGGAGGAGAGGGGAAGGGAAAGGAGGGGAGGGGAGGGGAGGGGAGGGAATGAAGAGGAATAGGAAGAGCTGAGAAAGAGTGAATGGGAAGGAGAGAGAGAGAGAGAGAGAAAGTCTATTTCCCTTTGATGTCTTTCAGTCTTTCTCTTCCTTATCTATCTATCTATCTATGCATATTCTTCCATCTATCTATCTATCTATCTATGCCTTTCTCTCTACGTCTGGCTATATCGATCTATCTATCTATCTATCCATCCCTCTACCAATCTATCAGTGACTTCTACTCTCTCTCTCTCTCTCCCTCTCTCTCTCCTCGTTTACTTTCCTTGCATAATGCCCCATCTTCTCTCTCCCTTGGGTCCTTTTTACTCTCTCTCTCTCTCCTTTCTTCCTTCCTTCTTTTCGTCTCTCCTCCCAAATTCCTTTCTTCCTTTTCTCTCTCTCCTTCATTCCTTCCTTCTCTCTCTCTCTCTCTCCCTCTCACAAACTTCCTTGAATAAAAACTGCCTTCCTTCCTTCCTTCTTTCTTTTCTTCCCCTCCTTCCTTCCTCACTTCTTCCTCTTCGTCCCTTCCTTCTCCTTCAATTTCCCCTCCTTCATTCCTTCCTCCTCTTCCTTTCTCTCCTTCCTCCTCCATTTGTCTCCTTCCTTCTCTTCCTTTCTCTCCTCCCTTCCTTGTTTTCCTCTTCCTTCTTCCTCTTCCTTCTATATCATCTTTTTCCTTCCTCCTTCCTTCTTTCGATTCCTTCTCCCTTCTTCCTCTTTCCTCTTCCCTCATTTCTCCTTCCTTCGCTCCTTCCTTCCATTACTTCCTTCTTCCTCTTGTTTCTCTTCCTTCTTCCTCTTCCTCCCTTCTCTTCCTTCTTCCTCTCCTCCTTCCTTCCATTTTCTTCCTTCTTCCTCTTTTTTCTCTGCCTTCTTCCTCCTTTCTCTTCCTTCTTCCTCCTTCCTTCCTTTTTCCTCTTCCTCCCTTCCATTTTTTGCCGTCTCCCTCTTTCCTCTTCCTGTTTCCTCTTTGTCCCTTCTCTTCCTTCTTCCTCTACGTTCCTTCTCTTCCTTCTCCCCCTTTCCTCTTCTCTTCCTTCTTCCTCTGCCTTTTTCCTCTTCCTCCCTTCTCTTCCTTCTTCCTTCCTCCCTTCTCTTTCTTCATTCATTTTTTCACTGTCTTCCTTCCTTCGATTCTCTTCCTTCATTTTTTCTTCTTCCTTCCTTCTCTCTTCCTTCCTCACCTACATTTTCTTCTTCTCTTTCTTCTCCTCCTCTTCTTGTTCTTCACCTCTTCCTCCTCCTCTTCTTCTTCTCCTTCGCCTCTTCTTCTTCCTCCTCCTCCTCCTAAACCTCTCTAAATTCTCTTCTTTTCCTTCCTTTTATTAATTTTTCTTTCTCCCTCTCCATATCTCCACTCTCTCTCCTTTCTTTATCCCCTGACTTATTGCTTGTCATCCTCTCTCTCTCTCTCTCTCTCTGCCTCATTGCTTGTCATCCTCTCTCTCTCTCTCATTGCTTGTCATCCTCTCTCTCTCTCTCTCTCATTGCTTGTCATCCTCTCTCTCTCTCATTGCTTGTCATCCTCTCTCTCTCTAATTGCTTGTCATCCTCTCTCTCTCTCTCATTGCTTGTCATCCTCTCTCTCATTGCTTGTCATCCTCTCTCTCTCTCTGTCTCATTGCTTGTCATCCTCTCTCTCTCTGTCTCATTGCTTGTCATCCTCTCTCTCTCTGTCTCATTGCTTGTCATCCTCTCTCTCTCTGTCTCATTGCTTGTCATCCTCTCTCTCTCTGTCTCTCTCTCTCTCTCATTGCTTGTCATCCTCTCTCTCTCTGTCTCATTGCTTGTCATCCTCTCTCTCTCTCATTGCTTGTCATCCTCTCTCTCTCTCTCATTGCTTGTCATCCTCTCTCTCTCTCTCTGTCTCATTGCTTGTCATCCTCTCTCTCTCATTGCTTGTCATCCTCTCTCTCTCTCTCTCTCTCATTGCTTGTCATCCTCTCTCTCTCTCTCTCTCTCTCTCTCTCATTGCTTGTCATCCTCTCTCTCTCTCTCTCTCTCTCTCTCATTGCTTGTCATTCTTTCTCTCTCTCTCTCTCTCATTGCTTGTCATCTCTCTCTCTCTCATTGCTTGTCATCTCTCTCTCTCTCTCTCTCTCTCATTGCTTGTCATCTCTCTCTCTCTCTCTCTCATTGCTTGTCATCTCTCTCTCTCTCTCTCTCTCTCTCTCATTGCTTGTCATCCTCTCTCTCTCTCTCTCTCATTGCTTGTCATCCTCTCTCTCTCTCTCTCTCATTGCTTGTCATCCTCTCTCTCTCTCTCTCTCTCTCTCATTGCTTGTCATCTCTCTCTCTCTCTCTCATTGCTTCTCATCCTCTCTCTCTCTCTCTCTCATTGCTTGTCATTCTCTCTCTCTCTCATTGCTTGTCATTCTCTCTCTCTCTCTCTCATTGCTTGTCATCTCTCTCTCTTTGTCTCATTGCTTGTCATCCTCTCTCTCTCTGTCTCATTGCTTGTCATCCTCTCTCTCTCTCTCTCTCTCTCTGTCTCATTGCTTGTCATCTCTCTCTCTCTCTCTCATTGCTTGTCATCTCTCTCTCTCTCTCTCATTGCTTGTCATCTCTCTCTCTCTCTCTTTGTCTCATTGCTTGTCATCTCTCTCTCTCTCTCTCTCCCTCTCCCTGTCTCTCCCTCTCTGTATATATATTCTCTCACGTTCCCTGTCCCTCCTCTTTCACACAAACTTTCTCTCAATCTATCTCAATCTATCATACACTATCCCTCTCTCTCTCCCTTGTTCATTCTCCCTCCCGTTCTTCTCTCTCCCTCCCTCCCTCGCACATCTCTTTCTCCTTCTCCAATCCGTCCTTCTCCCTCCCTCCCTCCTCAATCTATCTCAATCTCTATCTATCATCCTCTCCCTCCCTCCCTCACACATTCTCCTTCTCTTTCTCCCTGCCGTCCTTCTCTCTCTCACTCTCTCCCTCCCTCGCACATTGTCTCCTTCTCCCTGACGCCCTTCTCTCCCTCCTACCTTCCTCCCTCTATTTATTAAATAAACTTTCTCACTACTTACCACTCAGCCTCCCTCCCTCCGTCTCTCTCCCTCTCCCTCCCTTCCCTAGATCTCTCTCTCCCTCCCTCCTTCCCTCCCTTCCTCCTTACCTTTAGTCCTCTCTCTCTCTCTCTCTCTCTCTCTCTCTCTCTCTCCCCTTACAATTTTCACTTCATGTCGACGTTCTTCCTGTGTGTGTGTGTGTGTGTGTGTGTGTGTGTGTGTGTGATCCTACTCTCCATCCCCTTCCCTCCCTCCCACTCTCAATCTTCTCTCCCTAAAATCTCTCTCTCTCTCTCTCTCTCTCTCAATTTATTCCTGTAATTTTTCTCTTTCCTCCTCCTCCACTTCCTTCCTTCCTCCCTCCCTTCATATATTCCATCCCTCTCTCTCTCTCTCTCTCTCCAATCCTTTACATTCTTTTTTCTTTTCCAACTTCTTTCTCATTCTATTCTCTCTCTCTCTCTCACTCTCTCTATTTGCTTAATTATCTCCCACTTACCCTCCCTCCCTCCCCC